>NW_024428123.1:0-39973 GCF_017562075.2 Anopheles merus | reverse complement strand
AAAACTATGACGAATCCGGCTGGCGGTCAGCCGACAACGGGGCTGCCTGCTGGCCCCGGTGAAAACCGAAAAGCAGTTGAAAAAAGAAGCAGAAAAGGCAGCCAAGCTGGCAAAACTGCAGAAAAAGCTGAATAAAAAGCAACAGCAAGAGCAGCAAGCAGCCGAAAAGCCAAAAAACTGAGGTTTGTACGTTTCAGAAAATTGCATCATGGTAAGTGTAGTACTACTAACATAACGCACGCACGTACGTTGCAATGCAAGTCAATTAGAAAGTCAAAAAGCCCAAAAGTGAAAGGCACAGGCCACAGCGTGGACAATTCTGTGTATCTATTCCTGCATTGTGTATCAATGCTTCAGTTATTAGACTCTTCAAGTAGTAATATTCAATGTTTAAATCATTTTTTCGTTTTAGAAAAAAGTAAAAGAACTAAGGTTGTTGCAGCATACTCTGGTTCAACCAAGGAGGGAGAGAAGAAAGATCTATCCGGTCCATTCCCCGACGCCTATAGTCCGCAATATGTGGAAGCAGCATGGTACAGCTGGTGGGAAAAGGAGGGGTTTTTCAAGCCTGAGTATGGAGTAAGTGTCATATATCTGTGTTAAAATTCTGCTATATTCGTTTTTATTCATTGGCCTTTTTCCCGTCTACTATCCAAGCAGCGCAAGCTAAACAACCCGAAGGGTCAGTTTGTGATGGTTATACCGCCACCGAACGTTACTGGGTCTTTGCATCTTGGTCATGCGTTGACCAATGCCATCGAAGATGCTATTACTCGGTGGCATCGGATGAAGGGCCGCACGACTCTGTGGGTCCCGGGCTGCGACCATGCCGGAATTGCAACGCAAGTCGTGGTAGAGAAAAAGCTCTGGAGAGAGCACAAACAAACACGACATGATTTGGGACGTGAAAAGTTTATCGACAAAATTTGGCAATGGCGCAACGAGAAGGGAGATCGCATCTACCATCAGCTGAAGAAGCTGGGCTCGTCGTTCGATTGGGATCGCGCTTGCTTTACAATGGACCCAAAGCTGTGCAAAGCCGTCACAGAGGCGTTTGTGAGGATGCACGAGATGGGCATGATTTATCGAAGCAGCCGGTTGGTGAACTGGTCATGCACGTTACGCTCCGCTATCTCGGATATCGAGGTAGACAAGGTAGAAGTGAGCGGTCGTACGCAGCTGAGTATTCCCGGGTACGCGGACAAGGTCGAGTTTGGTGTGCTTGTATCTTTCGCATACAAAGTGATTGGGAGCGAAAGCGATGAGATAGTAGTTGCAACGACGCGCGTTGAAACCATGCTCGGCGATACGGCCGTGGCCGTGCCCCCCAAGGACACTCGGTACCAACATCTGCATGGTAAATCGTTCAGCATCCGTTCTGCGATCGCAAGCTTCCCATCGTTTGTGACGAGTTTGTAGAAATGGCGTTCGGAACAGGAGCGGTGAAGATAACCCCCGCACACGACCCGAATGATTACGATGTTGGCAAACGGCACAATTTACCGTTTATCACCATTTTCTCCGATGATGGAATTATTGTGGGTGACTATGGAAGCTTCACTGGCATGAAGCGGTTTGATGCGCGCAAAGCCATTCTGGCCGCTCTGCAAGAGAAAGGTCTGTACCGCGACACGAAAGATAACCCGATGGTGGTACCCGTCTGCTCTCGATCGAAGGACATTGTGGAACCGCTTATTAAACCGCAATGGTACGTTAAGTGCAGCGAGATGGCTGCCAATGCGACGGAAGCAGTGCGCACGGGTGCGCTTGCAATCACACCGGATGTGCACAAGAAAATCTGGTATCACTGGATGGATGAAATCCGCGACTGGTGCGTTTCTCGCCAGCTATGGTGGGGTCATCGAATTCCGGCCTATCAAGTGGTTTTCAAGGATCCTGCAAAAGCACCGAAAAATTTGAGCGACGAAAACCTGTGGTTTGTTGGCCGTACGGAGGCAGAAGCACTCTCGAAGGCAGCTAGCACGTTGAAGGTGGATAAAGCACTGATTAGCATGAAGCAGGACGAAGATGTGCTTGATACATGGTTCAGTTCGGGTTTGTTCCCGTTTTCCGTGTTCGGCTGGCCGGACAATACGGACGATCTGAAGCTGTTCTATCCTACGACACTGTTGGAGACTGGTCATGACATTCTGTTCTTCTGGGTTGCCCGGATGGTGTTCTTTGGTCAAACGTTGCTTGGCAAGCTACCGTTCAAGGAGGTATTCTTGCATCCAATGGTACGCGACGCTCACGGGCGCAAGATGTCCAAATCGCTCGGTAACGTAATCGATCCGATGGACGTTATAACGGGTATTTCGCTCGAGGGATTGCATAAGCAACTGTACGACTCGAATCTGGACCCGAGAGAGATCGAAAAAAGCAAAGGCGGGACAGAAACAGGACTATCCGAACGGTATACCGGAGTGTGGCACTGACGCTCTTCGATTTGCGCTTTGTGCGTATATGACTCAAGCGAGAGACATCAATCTGGATATTCAGCGCGTACAGGGCTACCGTTTCTTCTGCAACAAGCTGTGGAACGCGACGAAATTTGCCTTGATGTACTTCCCCGGAGCGGAAAAGTACGACATCATCACATCGCTGGTAGGTTTACAAAGGCGTGGTTGGGTATGTTAATGCTGGATTTATTCGTTTCATTCGTTTCTCTCACAATTTTAGGATGGTTTGGAAAGCAACCTCGATCGGTGGATTCTATCACGCCTCGCCGGATGTATTGAAACTGCAAACCGAGGTTTCGAAAAGTACGAGTTTGCCCTGGCGACAAACGCTTGCTACAACTTCTGGCTTTACGATTTATGCGACGTTTACCTGGAGTGTTTGAAATCCGTTTTTCAAACGAATGATGAATCAGCGAAAGCATCCGCTCGTCGCACGTTGTACACGTGTCTCAATTTGGGTCTGAAATTGCTTTCACCCTTCATGCCTTTTATTACGGAGGAATTGTATCAACGACTGCCCAGGGGCGATTTTGGCACGGTTGCTAGTATTTGTGTTGCATCTTATCCGGAGCAGATCGACAGCCCTTGGAAGGATGAATCGATCGAAAAAGGATTCGAATTCGTGCAGAAAACGGCTCGGGACATACGTTCGGCACGCAGCGACTACAATATTCCCAACAAGACTAAAACCGACGCATATTTTATCTGTAGCGACGAAGGAGTGCGCAGCGCACTGGAACGGTTCACTCTCGAGCTGGAAACGATGGCATTCTCGCAAGTGCACTTTGGCACTGTGCCTCCGGCAGGCTGCGCGATCCTGACCATTTCCGGTCAGTGTGTAGTGCACCTTATGCTGAAGGGCCTGATCGAGGTTGACAAGGAGATCGAAAAGATGACGAAGAAGCAGGAAGCCCTGCAACAGACCATTGCAAAGTTACAGCAAGCAATGGCTGTCCCGAACTACGCGAACAAAGTGCCGGAAGATGTGCGGAAAGCTAACGTTGAAAAGCTAGATCAATCAAAGGTAGAAATCGAACGTTTGTCTTCAGCAATCGATACACTCAAACTGATGTAATCCAAGCGCATTTGGCACGTGCTGCCGTTATTTTCACAATCAACCTCATTGCATCGCGCACATTATTAAGGAGTCGGTTTACCCTTCGTAATCAATCGTTACATAAAAGGATGATTAATCACCTGGATGTTATACTTCTCGCTGGCAATAAACGCTAATATGATTAGTATGATGAAGATTGTTTTCGTAACTATCAAAATCATGTGTTAATTTTATTTTTTTGCTATGTACATTGGGCGAGTGGTTGCAATTGCAAACTATTTTCCATCAATTGGATGAAATTCAATTGATTTAAAAAACGTATTAAAGAACTGGAACTAGGTACATATTGAAATTATTTTAAAAAGGAGAAAGAAATAAAATTCAAAACACAAATCGTATAACGAAACAACGACAATTTTGCCAAGATAAACACTGCAAGCTAACCCTTCGTTCAATCTTTCGTGAAATTTGTCGAATGTCGGACGTCTTGTGAAAGTGACAACAGTGCTCACATTTTAGTTTCATTTCATCGATATGAAACTCTATGCTTTAGCCCAGGGGTCTCCAAACTTTTCAGCTCGCGGGCCGCATTGCTTCACAATCAACCTTGTTGAGGGCCATTTTGACGTTACCTTTAAAATGAGTGGAAGTTCAAATCTCGTTTAATGAGAAAATACTATTGAAATATGTAAAATTTTTGCAGGTTTCTTTTTTTGAATATTGGTTTTCATCTTTTAGAAATAAAACAAAAATAATCATATAGAAAAAAGCTATTTAATTTAACATTAACATTTAACATTAACCCAGTCCTCACGGGCCGCATCAAAGGCTCTTGAGGGCCGCATGCGGCCCGCGGGCCGTAGTTTGGAGACCCCTGCTTTAGCCGATTGTTACTGTGTTTTTGAGAGAGAAAAAATGTCACAATTTGGTAAAATATTCTTAACAATTTACCCGCTATGTGACGTAATACAATACAGCTCTAATATTTCTACAGTTTAAATATACACAGAATGACGTTTATTGGCAAAAGCAACCCTCGTCACAAATGGTATAACCTGACCTGATGATTCTTTTTGTTGACATCAAATAGCATTTCCATATCTATTGTCCTTCGGTACTGAGAAAAAATACTGCACAAAATATATTTACATCTATTCTCCGTATTTATTGTAGAATAAGCCAATTTGTGGTGTACCAATTTAGTTTGCTGTGAGCTGTTAACAAAAGCCATGGAAGAAGATTTACCGACAGAGTTTGATTTAATTGTAATCGGAACGGGTGAGTCATCGCTCTAATAAGTCGTAGTGCGTTTGTGATAACAAATTAACTCTGCGTGTGTGACTGCTTTCTTTCCATATAGGCCTCACGGAATCGATCATAGCGGCTGCAGCCAGTCGCATTGGGAAAACGGTTTTGCATTTAGATACGAATGACTATTACGGTGGCTACTGGGCCTCTTTCAACTTGGAAGCATTTAGAAAGTATCTTAACACGAGCGCTACTCAAATTTCCACCGCGGTAGAGGCGATCAATAATAATTTTCTCCCACTGCAAGCACAACCAACATTGGTACGAAACGTCCAAGAGCAATGGTACAATTTCCCCGAAATGGGCGATGTAGATGGTTGGAACCGGGAAAAAATCGAGCAAGAGTTTCGCAAGTTTAACATTGACTTGGTTCCGAAGCTACTTTATGCGCGTGGTTCAATGGTGGAACTTTTGATATCGTCCAACATTTGCCGCTACGCCGAATTTCGTGCATTAGATCGAGTCGCCACCGTTTGGGATGGACGCATTACGACGGTGCCGTGCTCACGATCGGATGTGTTTACCAACAAGGAGGTGAACGTGGTTGAAAAACGGCTCCTTATGAAGTTCCTACAGAGCTGTGTCACGTACGAGGAGGATTCAGAAGCGAAGGAGGAACTGGACGGGAAAACGTTTCTGGAACACTTGCAAAGCCACAAGTTAACACCGAATCTAACCCACTACGTGCTGTGTGCAATAGCGATGGGAAATGCTCGTACGCCATGCCGGGAAGGTATAGCGGCTGTGAAAAAATTCCTCATGAGTCTTGGTCACTATGGAAATAGTCCGTTTCTTTTCCCGGTGTACGGGTGCGGAGAGATACCGCAGTGCTTCTGCCGGCTGTGTGCCGTTTTCGGTGGAATCTATTGCTTAAATAAGGCTGTGGAAGGCATACACTTTGAACAGTGCAGCGAAGGCCTCAAATACGAATCAGTGAAATGTGGAAAACAAAACATTACATCGAAGGGTTTGGTCGTAGGGCAAGGGTATATGTCGCGTGCGGTATTCAGTAAAAGTACACCGGCGGAAGGCGCAGCCCAGAAGTTGTGTGGGAATTTGGCACGTGCCGTCATACTTACAAATGTGCCTTTGGGTGGTGCGTCGCAAAACCGGGAGGGGGTGGGGTGGCAATCATGAAGCTTCCTCCCGCAAACAATCACCAGGAAGGTGCTACCATACTCCAGATGTCCCATCCCAGTGGAACCTGTCCCAAAGCAATTTGTGAGCATTATATAAACTGTTAACTGAAATCAACATTATAGAATGGCTTTTTATTGCATTACTTTTTTACAGATCTTATACACGTGACCACATTGGCTGTGACGGATAACCCGGAAGAAGATCTGAAACCCTACGTAGCACAAATTCTCAGCAAGGATTACCTGCCCGCACCGGAAATCACAAATGAAAATGCCAGTGAAAATACTGAGTCGGAAAGCGTGAAGCGTGAAAATACTTCTTCAACCATACTTTATGAAGCATACTTTAACATTCCCAGCTGCCTTGCATGCGCTGAAAATGCAAATTTATCGCTTCCTGTGGGAGTACGCCTCGTATGCGGTCCATACCACGAGCTAGACTATGATCAAAGCATAGAGCAAGCTAAAACAGTTTTCCACGAAATTTTTCCCGACGAGGAGTTTCTGCCGAGAGCGCCAGACCCAGAGGAGATTATCATCGGCGAGGAGGAGCCGGTACCTGACCAGGGGGACTCTCTCCAAGACAGCAACGAACCGGTTGACAATGCAAGTGAATGCCGTGAATTAGAATCCGAATCTACCGACGCGCAGGAAGCGAAGGAAGATGTCGTCGATAAAGCGGAAGAGTGCACTGAGCAAAAGTAATGGCAAAAAACCACCATAGTCGGGATATCAAAAATATACTGCCAACTATATACATTGTTTAACATTATTAACATAAAGTGGGAGATATGAAAATCCTATCGCTTCGTCACAGCATCGCCGATATTCTAAATAAAGTGAGCATTTGAGCTTGTGCAATATTTGACAACGTGTTTCTATAATACAGCGATACTAGTGCTGCAGGATATTTATTTATTGTACATTTTGCTACCTACATATTTTCTGCAGCGACAAAACAATGGCAATTGCTTTGAGCTGTAGCTCACTATCAAATGGCTGGCTTGTCTGCTTTCCAAAGAGACAAGAGATATATGGTAGGTAACTAGAAGGTGTGAGCTAGAGACGGGAAGAATGGTCTGGTAATACATTTTTTCTCGAATGTATTTAGGAATTATTTTCACCAAATCATATACAGATCGTATACAAAGAATGTTTATGTGAGAAGAACTCTTTGAGTTGCTTTGAGTTTAGAAGAAGGAACTTAAAACAGAAAACAAACGGGTTTCACCTAGCCCAGTGTCAACATACTCACCATTAAGACAAAGAAGGCTCTTTTACAATGGGTTCGACGGATTGGTTGTATTTATCAATTCGCATTATTCCCTCTACAAGCAGATGCAGAACACAGAAAATAAAAACGAACAAATAATTTCCTAATCCCAGATAAAGATTTTGAATTTCCAAATGTCAGATGCGTTACCTGTCAAGTTATGTGAATGATTGTACCTGTTTACCTGTTGTTTGTGTTCGGCATGCACCTGTTTGGTGGCGTTCAAACAAAGCGGCTCATTCAATAAACAACTTGAAAGTGTTTCTAAAAGATATAGTGAATTAAAGTTATGTGTTGTACGTAACTAT
This sequence comes from Anopheles merus, assembly GCF_017562075.2. Lineage (NCBI taxonomy): Eukaryota > Metazoa > Arthropoda > Insecta > Diptera > Culicidae > Anopheles > Anopheles merus. The sequence continues at coordinate 32,429 of NW_024428123.1, read as the reverse complement.
AGTTATTTGCAATGTTTGTAGTGAGTAGTTTAGCTCCATGAGCGGACAAATGAGCCGTTTTTCAAACATTAAGTACATTAAGTTCATCAATCAATCGGCGGTCCAGCTCGGCAAGCAGAACATCGCTACCATAGCAACCCAATGTTCATGGTTCGAAGTAAACAGAATATTTTCAGTCTGACTTGATACGCAACCTTTTTTCGTTCGGTGTGATATCGGCTAAACAACTTAATTTTAAGAAATATGATTTATATTGCAAAATAGTTGAACCAAACAAAGAGCCGTGTAAGAATCATCTGCAACTAAGCGTAAAGATAAAAATGAGCAGCGAAAAGGTAATTGATGCACAGCATATCCGGTAATTTTAGACAGACAATTAACGTAGCGGGGTTCATTGTACGTTTGGTATAGGTTCTTTATCGTCATGAGGAGCCGCACGGTCAAGGCGATGTATACTTCTTGTGGCAAACTGGCGCCTCGGCACAACTGTTGGCTAGCACCGGTAGTGATGGCACGGTGGCTATATACAACCGCCAGGGGCAACTACAGGAACGGATTGTACTGCAAGGGTATGCTGCAATGTGGGTTCACTTGAAGTCAATATTCTAACCTCCTTGTACTTTCTAGGCTTTGTGCTGGATTTGCCTGGGATCGGGATGGTGACGTTCTAGCGATGATAACGGCCAGTTCGCACCAGCTTATTATCTGGGATTCGAATTCGCGGAAAAAACAAACGGTAGACATAGGACTTCGCGATCTACCAAGCTGTATAATATGGTCCAAAAAGATAGCCATTCTTGCAGTAGGTACGGCTCGTGGCAACCTATCGATTTACAATCACATCTCCACGAAACGCATACCGATACTTGGCAAGCACACAAAACGCATCACCTGTGGTGCATGGTCGACGGAGAATATTTTAGCTCTGGGCAGTGAGGACAAGTACCTTACGCTCAGCAACGAAGAGGGCGACACGTTGCGGTCGATCCAGCTGCGAGATTGTCCGAGCGATATGTACTTTGCCGAAATGAAAACGGACGAACGTGTTCCGGGAGAAAATACGATCAGTATGATACTGGGGAAACGGACACTCTTTCTCTACCACTTGCCCGAACCGGACTCACCTACGGAGCTTGGGTTTCAGCAGCGCTACGGATCGTTACTGCAGCATAAATGGTTTGCCGACGGGTATATACTTTTAGGATTTAGCCTTGGTCATGTTGTAGCTATTTCGACTCACCCGCGTGAGGTAGGACAGGAGCTATGGCAGGTAAAAAACCATCGCGATTCGCTCAATAGTATTGCAGTATGCAAGGAGCTGGAGCTAATTGCTTCTTGCGGCGATAACAAGTAAGCAAACGTTATTAATATGCCCGAATTGTATGTTCTCTGCCAGAATCTGACCATTTCGTTTCCCCTTATAGTGTAAAAATCCATTCCATGACTAATCTTCAAGAAACCGTCAAGATTCTCAGTTTACCGGACCAAGCAGCGCTAAAGCACGTCGAATGGAGTGCTGACGGACAGTTGCTTGGTGTTACTACGTCACAAGGAGCAATTTGCGTGTTTGTAACGAAGCTACATTCCCTGTACGCCGTTGCTCCACCACGGATAGCGCTTTTGTCGAGTTTGGCGGAGATTGCAATTTATCACTACACGCCCGATCGTCAGAAGTCGCCACCGGTGCTCATAACACTTGAAATTGAACCATCATTCCTGACGATCGGTCCATACCACATGGCATGCGGTATGAACAACCACGTTTGGTTCTACGATCTAGGCCGGTCGATGACTGATACTCCGCTGCTACTTGGTGATCGAGAGTACATGTCGGAGATCAAACAGGTCGCTCTTAGCTCGGAATATTGTGCTGTTCTTTGTGGTGGACAGATTATGTTGCATAGGGTAAGATTTTGAAGGGCGCGGTAAGAGTTTAGTAATGATTAGCTGTTAATAATCTGACTTTAAACATTAAATTTAGATCGAATCTTCCACCGAAACATCGCAGAATCGAGAACCAAAAATATTTCCCGACGAAATACGCGGTATAGCCGAGTCGGTTATAACGTGCCTTGGGCTAACGAATGATTTTCTATGCTTTGCTACAGACGTAAGTGAAATAATGTTGACGGTTATTAATTATGTAAATGCTCGTCATAAACCTTGTGTTGTTATTGTAATTTCAGCTTGGAAATATTATTTACTTTTCGCTAGAAAACTGGTCCACGGTGTTGCAGTTTCGCCATCAAGCTGGCATTCGTGCAATTTATCCGGACGTTGACGCCACTCGGCTGGTGTTTATCGACGACCACAGTCAGGGTTATCTTTTTATTGCCGCATGTGACGAAACGTTAAGAATACCAGATTTCCCCAAACATTGCACCGGTATACTATGGGACTATTCTCAGCCACACATTTTTGTGGCCAACGATCGAAACACATGCACCACGTATGCATTTGTGCGAGTGTCTGTTAAAGGGAAGATGGTTGAAAAGGTCGGTACGACAAGTTTGATCAGTGAACAGACACCGCTCATGCTTTACGATGGAGATCTGTGCCTGCATGGTAGCGGAGGAAAGCTAACTTCGATCGTACTGGACACGCACGCCAACAAACCGGGCCGGGATGTGAAAGAGCAGCTACGTACGACGAAACTCATGCGCAAGTACCCGGATGCCTGGGAATTATGTAAACTGATGAATGATATTGACGAATGGAGGGAGCTTGGAATGGCCGCAATCGCAGATTTAAACATATCATTTGGTAAGTAAGAAACCGACAAAACCGGTTGTTGTGAAGCAAGTGAGTGAGTGTTTACTGCAAATTTTTGTTCATCAAACCTAAACAGCAACGAAAGTTTTTCGCAACATTGGGGACGTTGCAATGGTGTACGCGCTAGAGGACCTCAGCCAAATCGAAGACCTTAACACACTGACCGGTTTTTGTGCTGTACTTCGGAACGAAATCGAGGAGGCTAAAACACTGTTCGCTAAAAGTGGCAACCCGTCCGAGGCGCTCGAGTTGTGCCGGGATCTACTCCAATGGGAACAAGCCATGGCATTGGCCAGTACGCTTGCTCCAGAACAGCTACCCTTTCTGGCGCGAGAATATGGAGCACAATTGGAATTTACGTGAGCATTGTGAAAATTATTCTGCTTACCTTCGTGTCAATTTCTAAAGAAGAAAATGTTTTTGTTCACAGAGGAAATCACGCAGAAGCGTTAATGAACTTTGAGCGTGGCCTTAAGCATACTGAGACAAGATCGCCGGATTCGAAACAGCAACAACACGAGCAACACGTGAAGCTCTGCAAGGCCGGCATTGCTCGAACGAGCATCAAATGTGGCGATGTGCGACGCGGGCTTCAGCTGGCACTGGAGCTAAACGACAAACAACTGTACAACGATTGTGGTGAAGCAATGGTCGCAGCAGGGCACATGGCTGAGGCAGCATCTATGCTGGAAAGGGGAGAAAACTGGGACAAGGCAGCGGAAATATTCATTAACTTGAAACAGTGGAAAAAGGTGGACAATATCTTGCCCAACGTTGTGAGCCTTAAATTACACGCAGCTTACGGTAAAGCGAAAGAAGCAGAAGGCCACTATGCTGATGCAATCAATAGTTACCAGCTAGCCGGAGATCTGGACGGTGTAGTTCGAATATATCTACAGCACCTAGACGATCCCCATTCGGCTTCGGAGATTTTGCTTGAGACGCGATCGGTAGAGGGTTCCAAGATGTTATCGAAATATTTTGAGCAACACGGTGATTATGAATCTGCAATACAGTTTCTAATACTGTGCGGATGCATAACGGAAGCATTCGGCATAGCTCAAAAGCAGAACAAAATAGTGTACTATGGAGAGGTACTAGAGCAGAGCGCTGCAGCGAAACCGGGCGATTTTCTGCAATTGGGCGGACATTTTGATTCTGAGAAGTACACGCTATTAGCAGGCAAGTACTATTTCCTTGGGAAGGAATATTCCAAAGCCCTCAAACTGCTGCTGAAAGCTGCTTCGGTGGGAAATGAGGAAAATACAGCCCTGTCGCTAGCGATTGATTGCGTAGCATCGGCAGGAGACGAAAAATTGTCCAACATCCTAATTGAGTACCTGCTGGGAGAGTCGGATGGTGTACCGAAAGATCCAAAGTTGTTGTTTCGGCTGTATATGGCCAAACGCCAGTTCAAGGAGGCGGCAAAGGCAGCAATGATTATTGCCAATCAAGAACAGATTGCCGGCAACTACCGCAGTGCCCACGACTTGCTCTTTTCTATGTATCAAGAATTGAAACGCAACCATCTGGCCATTGCAACAGATATGAAAACGACGCTAGCTTTACTCCATCGATACACATTGGTCAGAATTCATGTGAAACGGGGAAATCATTTACTGGCAGCAAAGTTATTGCTGCAGGTCGCTAACAACATCTCTCAATTTCCCTCACGTACGTATACGCGAAGTCATGCGTGATCTATGTATCACCATTTTAACCTACTCCAACATTTCCGTATCTTTCCAGATGTCGTTCCTATTTTGACCTCTACCGTCATAGAATGCCATAGAACTGGGCTTCGAAAATCTGCCTTTGAGTACGCGGTCATGTTGATGCGCTCCGAACATCGGAGCCAGATCGACAGTAAATACATCAAGAAAATTGAATCCATAGTGAGAAAGGCTCCGCGTGGACAGTTGGAAGATGACGGCGAGCAAGAGTCGAGCCCATGTCCAGTTTGTGAAACGCCGCTACCCAACATGCATATAGTTTGCGGGCAGTGCAAAACAACGTTACCAATTTGTATTGCGACGGTACTATCCTCCATAATGTGCGATGAGTTCATTGAATTTATAGTGAAAATATTTTGCTTTCTAGGGACAGCACATCATTCGTGATGAAGTAGCAGCATGCCCCGAGTGTGATTTCCCTGCAATGAAAGTGGAATTTATAAAGTAATTATTATTGTTACTTATACATTCAGACCATTACTCATTTCGCTCTTGTTTCCGTTTTTACAGGATACTCGAAACAACCAATAATCAATGTGCAATGTGTGGAGAAGAAATAGATGCTGGAAGACTGGTAGATATAGATGACATTCAACCTTACATTAACGCTGGTACTTAAGATCTCACATGATGTGTTTGTGATTGAAAATTGAATTAATATTAGTAGCTCTTGTACCTTGTTTTTTTTATATCTTATATTTACAAGTACACAACCTAGTTTAAATGTATAACATGTATAAAAAAAAACCATGACACCGAGAATATATGCTTCTCTAACTACAAAAAATCGTTTTAAATCGCGAGAAACAAATGATAACGGTAATACATATTATAAAGAAGTTTTTTTCAATGAACGTTTAACTGCAAAAAATGCTCAGAATTGTCTACTAATATAAATATTTCATTTGATTTAATTTTTATTCACCACAGTTAACTAACTTTGCCAGTCACAACCGAAAAAAACATCATATTTTAGGTAACCGGGCTATCCGGGTAATCAGCAAGTTTGGAGGCTTAAAACTGTTACGCATTAATCTAGTATAAACAAAATAAAAAATAAAAAATCAAAAAATTAAATCATTTTTTTCTAATTTCGACAACTATTAAAAAAGGCTCTACTAATGGGGGCCTTCACGATTCTAGTTAGTTTTTTGTATGGAGTTTGACAGTTGGAAGCTGAAATCATGTAAACAATCCATACAAAACCACACAAAAAACTAGCCTGCGATTTAAGGTCTAGACAATTTTTGCCTAATACAGACGTCACACGAAGCGTAAACTCAAAAAGTTTACGCTTGATTTGTATAGGAGAGCGTAAACTTACTGTCAAAAGATTATAGGGTTGTATGCAAGGTGGAATGTATAATGAGGTGTAGTTATAGCGCTTTTGGCGATCCCCCCCCTGGGCTCCGATTTTGACAGATGGTTTTCCGCTTGCATATGTATTGATGGATTGTTTACGTTTTGCATGATCAATATTTGGTGGAGATCAATTTGGGTGAATATTTTAGTTTATTAGAACACAGCCCGTGATTTAAAATGGAAATTTTCCTTCGAGAACTTGAAGCGTTCGCCAAACTCGGAAAACTAACTGTCAGTTTTCTTCGTCGATTCTTCTTCCACCTAGCTGTCAAAACGGGCTTATAACTTGACCTGATATCTTTACGGTCCTTGCGCGTATCTCCGAATCCGCGTATAAGAGGTACCGTGTATCTCGGTGACCGCCTGTATATGTAATTTGCGCCACATATAGCAGAGCGTTAACAAGCTTTCTATTGACCAGAGTGACCAGATTGTTTTGTAAATCATCGGTAGGAATATGCATTTTTTTTAAACTTTTAGCGCGTGGCCACGGAGATGAAAAAATGTTGAATTTTTTTTCAACTTTGTCAAAACTGCTTGTCAACTGCAAAAAAGAGATTTTTCGTGGCCGCACCAAAAACATACACAAGAATGACAAAAAGCTCCAACATCTGAATATCATCGATGTTTTGTTTAAGAAGCACGAAATAGGTACATAAATCAATTAGAATCATGCATTGTAGCATTATTCTCATAGCAATGGGTCACAACTGCGCCAAATAGCTGTTTGTTTACGCATTTTCGCGAACGTCAAATTTTGTCACTTTTTGTCAACTTTCGTCAACTTTATTTCCTGGCTGCTCCAGGTTACAAAATTTTGACAAAAGCTCAAAAAAGTCACAAAAGCTCAAGTTTTGAAAAATTTGTCAACATTTTGTCACTCTCATGGCCTTTTGATCCAAACCTAATTTCGGTGTTCTTTCTTTCTATACCTCTTTGGTTGGCAAAAAAATGACAGAACATCTAAAGAATACCCTATCAGGTTAGGTCTGGTCACTTTGGAAGTTATGCCCCAATTGACATTTTCGAGCACGAATAACCGGGAGATCGAGCAAATTCCCTTAAACTGGAGCCTTAAACTTCCCTTAAACTGCACCAGTTTAAGGGAATTTAGAAAAATACCTTTAAAATGAACTGAGATGCGGCTTTTTCGTGTTTTTCTTCTAGATTCGCTCGAAAATGATGCCATTTTATACTTAAATAATATCGATTTTTTATAAAATAATGTCACATAAAATTTGCTCTTGTTTTTCATAAAAAAATCAAATCTACGAATGCAAAATGAACTCGACGGCATCGTCCATTGATAGAAGAAAGTCTAATTTACGAACTCACCAAATCTTAGCGCTTTCAACACACTTGATCACACACAAATCCAAAGTGGGTATAGGGACTAGGTGGGCTTATAGGTTTGGCAGGAAGGCCATATTGGACGAACGAATGACAGGAGGGGATTCGATTGTGATACGTAGTTTTTCACCCACACTACGACACATCAACCAAACCAGCCATTGAAATTCACACGCATACATCAACAAATGATCGAATCCCCTCCTGTCATTTCGTTTCCATTTTTACAGCACAGCACGGCTGTCAAAATGTTCGGGATAAGCCCACCTGTATAATAAACCCACTTTGCACAAATCCACAATTTCAGGCGTATCGAGTACAAATCGAGCAAATATGGGAAAACAATTTCGAGCAAATGCCACTTGGGGCAGCCGCAATTGATTTGTCAAATGTTTTGCCTCGCTGCTGTGTTTTGTCTGCGTGTAGCCGCAAGCTCATTTTACAGGGGTTTTCAGAGGTTCTTATAATTTTGAGATTCTTTCTGGACACTTTTTAACGGGAAATGAACTTTATGCGACAGGAATTGTACTCTACGGCATCTATTTTGGGCAGGCATATCGGAAATTCCTATTGAATTCCAAATGAGCCTGTCAAAAAGGGTACCTTAGATAATAATTCCCGACAAATAAAGATCACTTCCTCTAAGCAAGACTCGATAAAGTGTCACAAAATTATGAGAACCGCTGAAAACCCCTATAATACTTTTCTTCCACAAACGCAAAAGGAGATGAAAACAGAAAAATATAGCAAGTGCAACCGGACGGATGTGTTCGTACGTTCGTCGTGTTTGTTCTATACCGTGAAGCGGCATTTAAAACGATACTCCAACAAAAGTGTCCACCGTGAAATGTAATGAAAAGTTGCGTAAAAAGAGAGCTTGATGTAGGAACATTTTCTACTTAGAGAGCAACACAAAAACAAAGGTGTGCAAAAGATGTGAATGCAGGATATCGGCAGGGATACTATTTTCGCTGGGTGTGCTCTGTACGTGCGTGTTATTTAAATATTTACTTCACTGTGAATGCATGACCAGCCAAGGTTGCTGGGATTATTTTCAACTCATATTTGCGGCAAATTGTGGCAAGAGTGTAATGGGACAGTGGGTAGGAAGGTGAAAAGTGTTTTTGTTTTTTTTGCTTCTGTTGTGGAAATCCCGAACAAATACGTCAGGAAAATTCGATACCCAAAGCATGCGTTGTAGTGCAAGGTCAGGATGGAAAAATGCGAGGAAAATAGATGATATTTACATCGCGCTTTATGCTAGTGACCAATTTTTCGTTTTTCTTCTGCTTATTGTTATGTTGGTTTCTTGCGGTGAATCTCTATTCAATTACATTACGGTAAAGAGACTTAAGGAGTATATTGTGCCGCCTAACATATCAAAATGTCATTAGCCTTTCATTGGGCCTCTACACGTTTCGTTCAGGAAGCATCAGGCATTATCGATTTTGAACCCGATGGAAGTATTTGTTTAATGCTACTAGAACCAATTTGTATGCGCAATGTTTTTCAAACTAATGTTAAACAGGATCATGTTTTTAAATACATATTCGCAAAAATAAATATCACTGCACTAGTTGTTGCAATAAAGAAAAAAAACTTTGTATAAACCATTGTGTGTGCTCCGCAGGGTGACGAAACGGGGGTTTTCCGCTTTGGATTCTTATCAGCTTTGCATGGCAAAACGTTATGCTGGTGGTAATTTCCTGCCTATTTGATAACTTTACTATCTTTAACGACACGTGCATCCTATTTGGTTTGGTCACTAAAATCGGAAGATCAAACACAAATGTCTAATTAAAAGCGTTAGCCGGCTGTAGCCGTAACTGGGTTTGCTATCGTGCTTGACTGCAATTGATAAGAATTTTGGAAGCATTCACAATCAAATGACATTTTACAGAAGAATGACCAATTGTGCAATATGCAATCGAAGGTAAAAACCCCGAAAGTACTGTGCAGAGATAAAGAAAAACTATAAAAAATGTCCGGTTGAGTCAGATACCCGATTTTTTCATTTATTTGTTTTTGCTTTCCGACAATCAAGCTTTTTTATTATTATTTTGCTTTTATATGATTTCTTATCTTGAACTCCAAATAGGCCGCGCTTAACAGGGTGTGAACAGTTGTTATCGTTCCAAAATATGAAACATAACACGATACGGCAAAAGCGGCAAAGGTTTGCTGGTATGAAAAGCAATATCATCTGCCTTAAAGTTACCTGAAAAGCTAAATTTAAAATAGACACTTTTAGGTGGAAAAAATGGTTACATGGTTTTAATTTTTGGAAATGTTTTGTTTACTTACTCTTGAATACACGCACTTTTTAATGGGAATGATTCTAAGATTTTACATTACTCTAAATATTCAAATAAAATCAGACGCAAATATTAACAAATAATCTTCGTGTTTCGTGTCAAATATGATCAAATAACGGAGTTGTGCTTAAAAAACTTGCTGGCGGGGCTATCTTTCCTTACTTACTCTCGCAACTTTATGATCATAATGAAATCAAGTGCGTGGCTCGAAGGTATCGAACTTTTTGCTGGTCAGCAAAAAACATTACCTGGCCATAAAATACCCACAATGAAATGAAAATAGCAAACTCAAAAATTGTGCAAACACTGCATATAACTCCGCAATGGCGGATCAGTGCGTTATTAAAACAAACCTCTCTGTCCTAGTTTCAGTGCAGGAAGCAGCAACAGCCTGTGCAGGCGGTAAATGAATTACACCGTGGATAACATTTTAAAGTTTGTGAGTGGAAACGTGTAGCACAGCACGATCGTGGAAATAAAGCGTTTCACTAAAGCCTGTTCTAGAGGTGTAATAAAAAGTGCGAGCAGTGTGATTGTTTACTAGTGTCAAAACCAACGCGTTCTTCTGCTGCTATGGCTACTGCAACGGCAGCCACGTCCGCTTCGTCTAGCAATCAGCAACAGCATCTGCAAACTTACGATGATGATGACGAGGTAAGCATTTTTAACACTGCTTAAGAATCAGTACTTTGTTTCACGCTTCTTCTTTTAGAATTTAACTAAATTTCGTAGCTTATGATTTCATTGCATTGAGGTAGGAAATACATTTTATATAAGGGTATACAGTTTTCTATACGGAAATGCGACCCAGTTGTTGCATTAAACGTATTATATCGATCATTATGAGTGATCGTATGTCTTTCCTGCCACTGTTCTCATCTTATGAAATCAAATGTTCCATTGAACATTCTACGTTCGTTTCGTTTAGGTGGAAAATGCATAAAAGTGCGTTCGTTATGTTCTAATTCATAACTATGGTATGTTAAAAGTGTCCGGTCACGTTCGAGGTACCTTCGGGCACGTAGTAACAAGGCAATATGGATTGTAGTAGCTACATACATACTATATAGCTACCTACCCGCTTATAGCTACCTACATACTATATTCCGATGACACAGTCTGCCTAGCCTCGTAAACCTATGTTTCCGTTCCGTTTGTCGTTTGTCTGTTCCCTTTACCGTTCTCTGGAACAGCAGGTCGCAGCAAATGAATTCAGAACGAGCCACTCGGCCACATTTTTGGACGATTGATTTTCTGCCTGTACGTACGGCTGGTTCTTCTTCCCTTTGTTATCCAGCTCACGTGAGACATTTGGGGGACGCGACCAGTCACGAGTATCCGAAACCTTACGAATTCTCTTGTACTGGTCATTGCTTTGTTCGCTGTTAGGCAATCGCCAGCAATAATCTTACATTTCATAGTGTATTGAAGTATACAATTTAAATTTCTAGCAACTAATAAAATTACCACAAAAAATTTAAAAAAAACTATATTGTTCAGTATAGTAGCAGTATAACATGATCTTTAATTGATTTTAGAATTAAAATTAGAAATTCTTTAATTTAGAAATTCGTATGATTAAATCTAAAGTCCGTTGTAATACTATGAAGCTATGGCTTTGTGCAGGCGTTGCCTTATGCTAGAATCTAGATAAAAAAAGAAAACCGGACCGCTCCCATACATATATTGGATACAATAATTATCTCATATTCGAATAATAATGTGCAGAGAAGGATTGCTCTATACGAAATTTTACTCGTGTTTGAGGTAAGACGTGTAAATTGGATTTACGGCATTGCAAAACAAACGCATACAAAGAATCTTGTTTCAAAACAGGACGCAAAGTAATAAACAGATCCCCAACATATACCTTGTTCTAAAATCATAGCAGTAGTATGTGTTGTTGGGGCTGCCATTAAATACGTCATTCATTTTAAGGTGTATCTATCCATAGCATATGAGGTTTGAAAGGCAACATTACTCGGACTGTCTCATTGCATGGAAACTTTCTATCCCACCCGGAACTGCCTCTTTTTTTCATCTGAGATAGCTCTTTTGTTTGCTTACCTTTATGGCTAAAATGACCAGGCGAACGCGAGTGACAGGTGAAATGGTTAGCTTTGCACGGGTGGTGTACAATGTACGTACTTCGCGAATCGGTATGTGCTATTTTGATTACAGCTTTCCTCCGAGGGAAGGGAAGCTCGTTTGTTTTATTGAAAAGCAAAAAAAAAAAAAACTGTGTGGTTAGTCGTTCAGATTGTTTTATGATTGATGTATAAGCAAAAAGGTTTTTGCGTACGACAATGTTGTTTTTTGTTATGAGGCAAATTCTTAGATATTATTTGGAGTTATTTGTTTCTTATATTACATTTATAATATCGCAGTAATCATTTAAGCCAGGAGTCGGGAAAATTGGCAAGTCCAAGGCCCACAGGCACATACAGCATACGAGATTATTTTATCCATACAATTAAATAATTAGTCGATTATGAAGAGCACAGTTTTTTTGTGCATTTCCTTTTTTCAACCTCCAAATTGAGTTGTACAAATCAATCTTCTTTTTTTGCTTTGACACAATAACCCTTGCCATCCAAGGCCTGCCTGAACCACTAGTGGGGATTAGTTTTCAGTGCCTCTTTTGGTTTATCGATAACATCACAGTCAGTCCTACCTACGTATGGGTACGGTCCATTCGTGATTTGAACCCATGACAGGCATGTTGTTAAGTCATGCGAGTTGACGACAGTACCACCAGACCGCCCTGTACAAATCGATAGCAAATCGTGACTTTTGAGATCGATTAGAGCAGATGCAGTATCATCCTTTTCTTCTTATTTGGTGCATGTTACTGAGTTGTAATTGACTTAGTGTTAACTTTGCGACATGGTTTTTTTTCAAAATCAGCATTTTTTTGTGACATGGAGAATGCTGATTTTTTTCTTAACAAAAGTTTGCATACGATAGCATGTGGTATATTCTCTACGAAATTACTTTGCTAGAGTCAGTGCAACAAAATGTCTCTGTCAATTACATTCAAAAATCTGACTGAAACAAAATCCATATCAGCGTCACGTACTCAATTGTGATAATCAGAGGTGATACTCAGAACGGTTGGTGTGACTAATATATGCTCATCCCATGTTTGCGACCAACGCTTGGTCATTCACTATGTCACGACTTTTTTTTGCTGTGATCAGTTTTGCAAAATGTCACTGACATAGTCATGACAAATTCCGGCTGAAACAAAATCATCTCAGTGTCACGAGCTCTACTGTAATGATCAGAGGCGAGCCTCAAACAGTTGGTGCGACCATCGCATGCTTGGTGACATTGTGTGCAACCAACTCGTGTTCAATCACTTGGTCGCGACATTTTCAGTCGGTGATCATCGCGATGGTTATGGGAGATATGCGGTGCGTGCGAGTGGTTCCAAGAAACAAAATGAGCATGTTTTCTCGCTCTGTTTGACCCGACCGATTATCAAAACAGATAGAGAAAGAAAGCATGCTCATTTTGTTGCTAGAGCCCACGCGCAAAGTATATTCCAAGAATGTCGCGATTATCGCCGACAATAATGTCGTGACCAAGTGAGTGACCAAAAGTTGAGTGCTAAACAAAATGTCACCAAGCACGTGATTGATTCTCCAACTGTTTGAGTATGGTCACTGATCATCTCAGTTGTGTACGTGATCTGATTTGAGCTTCGTTTCAGTGATGAGTGTTGATGACTGAAATAGTGGCATTTGGCAGAACTGTTCACAGCCAGAAAAAAAACATGATTATGCTTGCGTCGGCATTAAGCTAAGCTTTTCAGTCGGAGTATCGCGTTGGACTCAAGTATTCACATGTCGTGTTCAGCATGTCATGGCGCACTTTTATTGACTATCAGCAATGAGCTTCAAGCTACCTCGGGTATGTTCATTGTTTTCGTTGGTGAAAATCTCGTGTCACTCATGATATTTTGCAGCACTGCTAAGAATACAGCATGAAGTAGTGATTAGAGGATAAGTCAAAAAAATTTAATCATGTTTTTTTAATCTTTCCCTGTTTATTCCAAAGTTTACCGATTCATGTAGCTAATAAAGCATTTTCTTAAAATATTATCCCTTCTTCGCTAAATTATTTCGACTCAATAGATTTCCACATCCTTTTAAGGCATATCCTTCGATGTACCTAACATGTTGTAGTAGTATCGATGTAGTGCTAGTACTACATAAAAATAGTATTCAAACTATTTGTATTGTAATACGTGCCCTTCGATAAATATTAACATCATTTTCAGTTTACAGTTTACATCATAGAGGCTCATAGTGAGATTTTTTTTTCTTACAGGGTTTCGAATCATATAAGGGAATAGTTCAATCACTTACGGGAATGTTGCAAATCGGTAGGGGAATGTTGCAAGCAAGCTGTGGATGTTTGCAATCACTTAGGGGAGTTTTGCAATCGATTAGGGGAATGTTGCAATCGTACTGTGGAGCTGTCATCAGACTGTGGGTGCCGATGTAAAAAGCAACGAATTGGTACCGATGATGTTTTTTTTATAAAACATCGTTTGGAGTTGTTTTCGTGTGGGATTCTGCTGTACATATGATAAACTAAATAAATCCTGCTGCAGAGCCATAATTAAACATGATAAGTTAGTAAGATTGACGAAAATATTTTAAGGTATTTACAGCGGTACCCACAGTCTGATGACAGCTCCACAGTACGCTTGCAACATTCCCCTAATCGATTGCAAAACTCCCCTAAGTGATTGCAAACATCCACAGCTTGCATGCAATATTCCCCTACCGATTTGCAACATTCCCCTAAGTGATTGAACTATTCCCTTATATGATTCGAAACCCTGTATATTTGATTGTTTGCAGCGTTGCATGAGCTATTGCAAATGATAACAGCAATTATCGTGGCAGTAGTTGTAAGCTTTCATGAAATTTTTACATTATATCAGTGATCGGGACAACGGGTGTATTGTTTCGTTATGCGTGGGGCGCGAAAGTGCAACACGATGCAGCTTGCAAATCGGTAACCTTCGACCGGTCCAGGTAATTTAACCTCCCCTACCCAGCGTGGGGAAGCGGCTGCACTTGAACTTGCCTAGCACCTAGCCCACGATTGGAGCCACAATTAAGCCGGTGTGATTATTGGCTGGTGTAGCCGGGAACGGTGTAGTTAGATGAGAAGTTTAGCTTAGCTATAGGCGAAACTGTTGACAGGTTTGTCTTACCGGTCATTTAGCTGCCTCATCATACCCTCGACATTAAACCTGTTAAAGCCACCATAGAAAATGATACCAGTATCCGGAAGAGGATTGATTTTTTTGCTTTTTACATACACCTTTTATCATTTGCGCAACCTTTAGCTGATTGTACGTTGATCTGATTATTCTATCAAAGCTAAACATTAGTTTAGTTTATGAATAAATAAGACAAAATAAATCTACCAAAGGCGCGTCGTATTGGGTGCGACAACCGTAGACGGTTTTGATGTCCTGGCCACTAATGGGGTTTGGGTATCAATAATTGGATTGATTTACCAATGACAGTAAAGTCAGCGCTGTGCAGCTCGATCAATACGTTATTTGACTGTCTTTGATAATCAATCTTTCATTTGACCTAATTCCAAATATTTGAATGATAGATACGTTAACTATATATTTATTTATTTAAATAAAATGTTTATAATCATTTCTACTTTTTCCTCTGCCTCGTTACAGTTCCAGGATGCATGTGATGCTGAAACTGCCTCGTAAGTAAAATCAAGTGCTGCTCAACGCACACACGCTACGGGCGTACGATCTGTTTGTAAAATCTATTAGACCATCTCGCCGTTCGTTATGCTCATGAGTATACTAATTGCTTGTTTGCACTTCAACCAGTTGAGAAGCGACACAATCGACCTTTTTGCGATAGATAACCACAATCGGCGAAGCTGCGATTAAAGGCCAGCAACAGCTTGGTTGTTGGTCGTTTGTCGTCAGGGAAATCAGTTATTTATTTGTTAGCTGTGCTTCATTTACCAAGCAAATCGTAAACTAAATTTAATGGTTTCCTTGGAATCAGAGCGAAATGTGTCTCTTCTCAATTTGTTTTCTATCAATCGCTTATCAGCTAATCGTGCACCAATGATAGGATTGATGTTCTTTGTTTTGTACATAAATTGAAAAAAATCCTCTTTGCTTAAGCGGATAGGCTCGTATTGAAAATAACTACAGTTGTAATTATCATATCAGTGAGTTTATTGGGAAGATCGATAGCTGTGTACGGAAAACAAATGTCTCTTTTAATGTTACATTTTTGTAAACAAAGCGTAATACGTGTAATGTATTTTCTTTTCTTTTTTGCAGTGGATCTTGCGCTCTAGATTTAGATACAGCGCTAGCAGAGGCAAAGATAGCAGTCGATCTATTTTTTAACAATAAGTTCAACGAAGCAGAAGCCCTTATGAAACCACTGTAAGTGAAGCACCATTCTATGGAGTTGATGATTCTATTTATTACAGAAAGAGTGATAATATTAAATTACATTTTATAGGGCGACATCAAGCATGTACCATTCCGTTGGACACAGTGTGTTCACCTATCTGGAAGCTATGCTTACGTTCGAGCAGCAACACATAGCAGCCGCGTCGGAGGCGCTTAAACAGTGTCTAAACGTTTGCAATCGTTATCGAAAAAAGAGCACACTTACGGAGACAATAGGCAAAACCTTTAAGAAAGTGAATTATGATCAGTATACTGATTTGGAAGCACACGCAGAGCTTTGCTCCGCCGAGGCTTTACTGCTGAAAGCGATGCTGACGTTTATAGAGGATGAGACTCTAACCAGCTTGATTAAGGGCGGAATGAAGATTCGCAATTGCTTTGCGATGTACAAGTAAGTTCGCAACAACCAGTGAGTACTGGGATAGTCTGGATAATAAATTAACGTGTAACTGTTGCTGTTTGCTGTTTGCATTGTTTTAGGGAATGCAATAACATTCTTACACATCGCCAATGGGAATCGGAAAGTTCGAAGCTACACTTCGAGAGCGGCGTGCGAATGGGCTTGGGCACGTTTAATCTCATGATATCTTTGCTACCGGCGCGGATTATAAAACTGTTGGAGTTTATTGGCTTTTCCGGCAATAAGGTATGTATGGAAGTTGTTCGCGCAATCGTGTGATCTTATATTAATAATAAGTATGTTCGTTGCAGCAATCGGGAATGCAAGACCTAATTACCGGTTCACAAAGCGAAGGCATTCGACAGGTGTTGTGTGTGATGACATTACTCGGGTACAATCTGATTGTGTGTTATGTGCTGAGCCATAAGGAAGGCGATTTACGCTTTTGCGACGAACTGCTGGTAAAACAGCTGAATCAGTATCCGGACGGCGTTTGGTTCCTGTTCTTCAAAGGTCGTCTGGAGTTCATGAAGGGCAATCTCGACGATGCGCTTAAATGGTATAAGAAATCTTGGAAGTCACAAAACGTGTGGCCACAGTTTCATCATCTGTGCTTTTGGGAACTGCTTTGGGTTAATTGGTAAGAAATGCACGTACCACGTTGTTTTAAAACGATATTACTAACACATATTTTGGATTTGCAGTTTAAGGCTCAATTGGCGTGAGTCGTTACTGTTCGCGACGTACCTTGTCGAGAACAGCAAATGGTCGCGCACGATCTACACATATCAGAAGGCATCAATCATGTGTATGCTGAAGACGGAGGAATTACATTCGAGCGAGATTCGGACAATCGCCACACTGATGAAAGAAGTGCCAAAGTACAAGCAACGGATAGCGGGCAAATCATTGCCGATGGAGAAGTTTGCCTGTAAAAAGACTGAACGGTTCTTCGCTCAGCAGTCGTTCCTGTACGTACCCGCGTTGGAGTTGATGTTTGTGTGGAATCTGTTCAAGATACTGGGCAAACATTTCCATTTAGCGGACGGCGTCTATCGAATAGTGGAGGAGAATCTCAATCATTACGGCGAACGTGTCAACTCAAAGTCAAACCCGGCGTTTGGCATTTATGCGGCGGATAATAAAGCGTTGCTGTTGCTTTTGAAAGGCGCCTGTTTGCGGCAGATGAACAGTCCGCTGCAAGCCACACGGTACGGTTTACATTTGATAGAACTCCGTAAAATATGCAAAAAGATACCAAAAACGTGATAATATGGTTCCTTTCGTTCTAGGTGCCTTGAGGAGGTGATTGCCCTGTACAAAGATATTAAAGAAGACCATTACCTGGTACCTTATGCAATTGTAGAACTGGCATTGATCTACATCGATCAAGGAAACAAAGATCAAGCCATACTAGCTCTAGAGGATGCTAAGTAAGCTAAGTCAGCACAATGGTGCACGCTTTGGTCAAAACTAATGTTGTTTTTGTTTGCAGGAAAAATTACAGTGGATATTCACTAGAGTCACGGTTGCACTTCCGGATACACACGGCCCTGATGGAGCTAAAGGGGAAAAGCTACGAAAACATTCCTTCTGGGGCAGAATGAAGGAACAGCACCTGACGCCTTCACCATGACACTATTCTACGATGAAATAAAACACGAAACAGAAAGTGAACCAAACAACGATTATTCGAAGTGAGACCAAACCAAATGTGTCATTTTTTTAAAGTTCATCCAAAGTAATTTCTGCATGAATAGGAGCTTATGGGCATAGTACTAATTCTACGTCATACGGAATCGATTCCTAGTCATGATATCGCAGAGCGACCATCTAAGCTCAAGCATTTACGATACGAGCTCTTAATATTTGTTTTAGCATTACAACTGTTTATATTTGTTGCTCACTTTCCAATTTAAATCGATATTATAAATTCGGGTAATTCAAAACCATAAATCCTTATACCAAACAGTATAGGTAGTTTTGACGGCATAGGTATTATTTTAATTGATGAACTATGTACGTGTAGCAGATTGTAGATACATCTTATAGCCTATAGTTTCGCTAGTCAAGGATTAAACACTAGCAATGTAGGAGATTAAAAAACTTAGATTTAAAGTTTTTATGTGCAGGGTTGGTTGATAGGAAAAAATAAAATCTTATATCATTCAGAAGATAAAAACATAACTCATGGGTCGTACTGTATTTTATTTGTATATATGAAAAATAAATAAAGTATCTAACGTTATGGAAACTATAATTTCAATTGGTGTAATCGAATATATGTCGTGCAGTTACCAAGTTAAACGTGTTCGTTATCCGTACGTTGTCTTATTGGCATCAAGTTGTATTTCGAGTTTGCTCTTAACATAACAGGATATTCATACATTTGGCAACCGGCATAATGGACAATAACGGCGCGACCACCAAAATGTATTCAATATTATACTAAAGCTTTAATGCGCACGCATGCGTCATACCACCATCGTTCCAGTGAGGATAAACATCCTTCCTACTGATGCAAGAATGGAAATGCACGTTTCTCCAATAATACATTGGAATGTAATTTTAATAATACTATTTTTCATGTAGTAATGTGTTATGCACGGTTTTGTAAACGTTTTGTAATAGTTTTCGATTATCTGTAAAACTTGTAATTTAGATTTTACAATCATTTCAAAGAATGTATGGGATGGTCGTTTAATGGTTTGGTACAATTTGTTATACCATCCGAGCTTGTAGATTCAGTGCAAATTGAATATTACGACGAATTATCGGTTACAATTTCTTCGGTGGAAAACTGCAAACGATTGCAATACTCTATTTAAATTTCCCCACCAGAGAACGCTTGTGAGAATTCTCAGGCACCGTTTGACACCGCTATGATACAAAAGGGGGAGGCTCGGAAAATTGAAAACCTGGTAGGGGAGGGTAATGGTGTTCTGTCATTGTGTGTCCTGAGAAGAAAAGCTATCGGCAGTGAAAATGTCCTGTATGCGAGTGATTCGTGATGTGGGATGTGTTTTCTAGTTAGTTTGGCGTCGGGAAGGTTTCCTGCCGTGTTTCATTCGATCATCATCATCTCCAGTTCAACGAATACCAACGGGGGTCGCGCTGTTTTCCGACATTTAAGCGAAGAAAACTTCCGACGGAAAATTTGCAATACTGCAGGTCACCAAAAGAGCATCGCTTGCTAGCAGTGGAAAAGAGTGAATCAGTTATATTCTAATGTCAGTCTCAGGCAATTACGGGTGCAGAATAGTAAATGAACATGCACACATTAAAATTGGAGCTGCAGTAGCTATAGTGAGACAGGTACACTTCGGCCGATAAGAAAATCAACATTTTTTGTGTTTCTTTGTACCAGCTAACGAAATAATCGTTAAGCTTGCATTCCTATTCTGCGCGCACGCAGCACGTAGCAGACCCAACAAATTGGTGAGTTTTTAGTGGTACAATTAATAGAAACGACATTAAATAAGCTCCATTTTCTTGGTGGCGCACCGTGCAATAAGATAGACATGGTTGAAAATTCATTTGCCGTGGGCGCGTTTGAGACATCCGGAAGTGTTTGACACTTAGCGAAAAATCGATAATTTTTTCAATCATCCCATCATCGGCAAGCAATGTCAAGATAGTTGTTGGGGAGGGCACGACGGAGCCTCACCGGGTGTGAATGGTGAAAGGGAGGCTTGCATTGGTCGCGTCTGTGTATGTGTGAAGTGCGAAAAATTATAGTACAGTACCGGTTGCGTTGGCGGGCAATAAGTGTATGGGATGGGAAATTTTATGGCAACCACGCGAAACGGACGACCGCGTGGTAAAGTGTAAACAAATGGCACGTGGATTTTTTGTTATTTATCTAAGAATGCTTTGCATTTTTTTCTAGTTTAGTATGATTTGGGACGTTAGTGTATGATACGAAAGCAGTGCATTAAAATAAACGCAGGGGCATTCTACGTATATTTATAGATGCTTGTACAACCTAGGAATCTAGCATTTTCATATCTTCATAATCTTCATGTTTTCATATTTTTACTTTCTTTCCTTCGAAGTTTTGTAATCGAGCGAGGCAAGAACATGGAAGCAGCAGTATTGTAAGAAACAGTAATTTCAAACCACGGCAACCCATTATCATATGTCATCCGTAGCGAATCTCATCGCCGTGTCTCCACATTTCCCAAAAGACCAGCTGCTACTTCAACAGTATTACAACGAGAACGAGAAGCAATCGTCGTAGACAAACGTACCCCTTTTTTCACACCACTCTTCGTAACTGTGTGCCGAGCATACAACCCACTCAGCCATGGGAAAGGAACTTATGAACAGTAGCAACTTCTGTCAGCAGCTTGGCGCAACTTTGGTTCGTAATTTCAAGCTGAAAATCAGAGACTCGCGAAAAACGATAGCGGAAGTATTCCTGCCCCTCTACACACTGGGTACTCTGATTGTACTGAAAATTCTCATACCGAATCCAAATTTTCCCGCTATCACGGAGCCGCGCGGTGCAGCAACACTGTTCGAACATTTTCAGCACCATAAAGCCCATACCATTGCCGTGCTACCGCAGCCAAACTCGTCTACTACGATTCCCTTTCTGAGTGAGGTGAACGAACTATGGATGTCGAATCGACGGCACCAACCAGGCATACATCCTATCAAGTGGATGGTGTATGAATCGCCGGAAGAATTGCTAGCAGCCTACTGGCGCGACCCGAGCAAGATGCCCTTGGCGCTGATATTCCACACGGATGACCCGTTGTTCGGTCCGCTGAGGTACGAAATACGCACGAATCCATCGTTTTTTGTGACACCCTCAACGACGGAGCTGTACTCCTCTCTGGTAACGTGCAGACAATCGGATAGCTACTGGTCGGCGGTAATACCGATCGAAACCGGTGATTCCTGCCCGGTGAACCAGTACTACTATTCGGGCTTTATTGCGCTACAAACTCTGCTCGATTACACCAAGATCCGGATCGTGACGCAAAATGAAGAACTGCAGATACCTCATATTACGCTAGAGATGTTTCCCAAGGAAGCCTACACTGGCAATTGGATGGTCGCATTTAGGCTGGTCATTCCGATCTACATGGTGATGGCTTTGTCGCAATTCATTACATATCTGCTGATCCTGATCGTCGGCGAGAAGGAGAACCACATAAAGGAAGGATTAAAGATTATGGGGCTGCGAGATTCCGTCTTTTGGTAAGTTAGTTCATGCTTTGCTTAGTTGCGCCGTTTTTTTTAAATACTGTATCGTTGCTTCGTTGCTTTCAGGTGCGGTTGGTTCATCATTTACGCGGTCTTTGTAACATTTCTGAGCTTTGTATCCGTAATTCTCGTGTTTTCATTGGGAGTTTTTCAGCATACCAACTACCTGCCCGTGTTTATCCTTATTCTGTTATACAGCTTTTCGGTTATTCTGATTGGCTTTATGATAACACCGTTCTTTGACAATTCGCGGGTAAGTGGGCAAGATGCTAAACTGTACTATGCTGCTGTATACTAACTGTGGAATCTATTCTTTTCCAGACCGCTGGCATACTTGGCAATTTTGCGGTGAATATTATGTCGCTGTTGTATTTTTTGCAAGTTTTCATCGACGATACGCATACCTCGGCAGCATTATGGACAGTGTCACTTATTTCTCCAACGGGATTTGCACTAGCAATGGATAAAATACTCGTGCTCGACATATCTGGACAGGGTGTAACGCTGCACAACCTCTGGACTGGACCCGGCATCCCAATCGGTGGTTCCATCCTGATGCTCGTTGTGGATATTTTGTTGTACGCTGCACTGGCGTTCTATTTCGACTGTGTGATTCCATCGGATCATGGTACGAAGCAGAGGCCTTGCTTCTGCTTTAACCGGAACTACTGGTGCAAGAAAAAAGTGCCAAAAGTACCGCTGTTAAATGGCGAGTCGGCCAATTCGTTCAACAATGCGCTCGAGGATCAGGCACGCGATGTGGAACCAGTGTCTCGGGAGATGCGCGGAAAGGAAGCAATCCGCATAGTGGATCTGTACAAGACGTTTCACTCATGTCGTAAACCGGCAGTGAATGCCGTCAACGGTATTAACCTTACAATCTACGAAGGACAGATAACGGCTATACTCGGCCATAACGGGGCAGGCAAGAGTACGCTGTTTAATATTCTTACTGGACTGACGTCACCCACTTCCGGTACAATATACATCTTCGGGTATGATGTGCGCGATCCCAATGATATGACCATGATCCGGCGCATGACGGGAGTGTGCCCGCAGCACGACATACTGTTCGAAACGCTTACGCCCAAAGAACACTTGTACTTCTTCGCGGCCGTCCGTGGTATTCCGCCATCACTGGTTGACAGTGAAGTGAAAAAAACGCTGCGTGATATCGACTTGTTCGATACGGCAGAGACGAGAGTGAAGCATCTGAGCGGTGGTCAGAAACGGAAGCTTTCCGTCGGCATAGCCATCATTGGTGATCCTAAAATTATCATTCTAGACGAACCTACGGCCGGTGTCGATCCGTACTCGCGGCGGCACATGTGGTCGATTCTGCAAAATCGCAAGCACGGAAAGGTGATCCTTCTGACGACGCACTTTATGGATGAAGCAGACATTCTGGCAGAGCGAAAGGCCGTTGTCTCCCGCGGGCGACTGCGTTGCTGCGGTTCGTCCCTCTTTCTGAAGAACAAGTTCGGCATCGGTTATCATTTGACGCTGGTATTGGATACCAATGCCTGTGAAACGTCCATCACGAAGCTGGTTAACGATCACGTTCCGCAAGCAGAGAAAGCCCGTAGACACGGGCGAGAACTGAGCTATATCCTGCCACACGACGCGGTGAACTCTTTCGTATCTCTGTTCGATGATATCGAAAAGGAGATTAAAACTAAACGAATGATGCTTGGCATTTGCTCGTACGGGGTGTCAATGACAACGCTGGAAGAGGTGTTTCTACACCTAGAAACGCAGCGAGAAGGTGAACAGAAGGCCGGTACCACTGGAGAAGGCGAAGACGAGGAAGGAGAAGGTGAGGAGGACGAAGAAGATGGACAAGCGGCGGGATACCCGGTGTCGGAAAATTTGAGCCGCAAAGTGATGAAAACTCGCGGTCTCCCCAGAAGTTTGTCGCTGCAGGAACGCAGTAACAGCTATCAGTCGTTAAAGAATGACACCAAAACCCTACTCGACGAACAAAACACCGATAATAAAGCGTCCCTGCAAGATAATCGTATGCAGTTTGACACGATCATTCCCATCAACGGGCTTGGATCGGACGGGGTTAGTCAGGGAACGGCTGGGTCCGGAACGCACCCGGTGTCGATGGGTGGGGGTGGCGTTGGCTGTGGGCAAAACTCCACCGTTAATTCTCCACAAGTTCAACGAATTCACCGTAAGAAACATCATCGTTCCTCGCGAAATGGAGTTAGCAAAAGTACCAAGAGCGTCTATGAGGACCAGACGCAAACGCATGGCTCAGCTTCGGCAGTGAAGCTCAATAGTCAAAATCGAACTAACTGGATGGATCTGGACGACATTCCACTTTACCCATCGAGATGGAGTACAATCGGGGCTTTACTAAAGTTACGACTGACGATTCTTTTTCGTGATATTCAGCGGTTGTATCTGCTGATAATACTTCCGTTGGCATTCACTGCCTTGGGACTGTACTTGAACTCGATACAAGTGTTGTCTCCGATCATGCGTTCCATTTTGCTAGATAATACTACCTACGGGAGCAACATCACCAAGATCGCCGTACACGATAATACAAATCCTGCGGTATGGTCTCATGCAGCCTATCTTTATCACCATCACCATCAGCCCAAGCAGCAGAAGCGTGAATCACAGAAGCATTATGATCCGATACCACCGTTTCTGCATCAGAAGCACCACCAGCAGCAACAACAGTCGAAGGAAGCGGCTCATTTGTATCGTCGCTTCCTGTCGGAATTGCACCGATCGGCTAATGTGACGGAGGATTTCAGTGGAAACTTTTCCTCGCTACTGGACATTGCCCCTCATATGGCCGCATTCAATGTGAATGTTATATCCTGGTCTAATGTATCCATCACCACTCTATACAACGATACCACTCAGCATAGCTTACCGATCATCCTGAATCTAATCAGCAACACGCTTTTGCGCGTGTATGCCGAACTTTCGCCGGCAACTATTAACTCTCAGCATCTGCTGTATCAGCGTGCCGGTGGTGGTCGGAAAGGCCCAGCACCAACGTCTAATGCGCAGTCAGCGTTTGACTACCAAGACGACGCCGCGGATGGCGAAACTCTGGATGATATTGCATTTCAACCCTTACCTTCGAGCACAAGTTTTAGCACGACCTCATCAACATCTGGTTCCGCGGCTCCAGATCGTGCTTCTACCGATTCCATATTGCGAATTGAGTTGTGGTCCCATCCGTTCCAGCAAACAGCTCAACCGCAGGAGTTCAATATAGGCACGTTTTCGTCCGCCCTTTTTGTGGGCATGATCTTTGTACTGATTCCCGTCTCACTAGCCGTTGACATGGTGTACGATCGTGAGATGAAAGCCAAAAATCAACTGCGCGTGAATGGGCTTTCCTCGTCCTTGTACCTTTCGGCGTACTTTATCGTGCTTTCTGGTCTGATGCTAGTTATTTGTGCCGCATTGCTTGGACTAGTGTTTATATTCGATATTCCTTCATTCCGACAGGTGAGCTACGGTGGCTTTGTAATAGCATACGCTTGTGATGGTAAATGGTGTACTATATCTGCTTCACCCTTTTTTCCAGCCACCAGCCCTTATTACTCTGGGAATGTTGGTGTTTCTTTACTCACCGGCTGGTATTTTGTGTTCAACGTGTTTCTCCTACTTTTTTGATCGTACTGATTCAGCCCAATCGATTCTACCAAACATACTAACGTTTGTAGGATTGATTCCGTTCATATTGGTTGTGTTCCTGGATATGTTGGGTATTGGTAAGTTTGTTATGCCGAAACAAATGTATAACTGTAACCATTTCTGATTTTTTATTATTGAACATGTTATTCCATTATTCAGAGGTGAAGGCAGCGATTGCACTACATTATGTTTTTTCCTTGATCAACCCAATGTACATACCGTACGCAACGGTATACTTTGTCGATCGGGTATATATTGCTTGTCGGCTAAGTTCCGCATGTGCAGAGCTTTCAATGGCCCACTACATGACTGAGGAGGTGATTGTGATGGCATGCGGGTGCCTTTTGCACATTCCTATTTGGGCGTTCTGTTTGCGGGTATCTGATGTGATGAAAAGTGGCGGTCGTATGCGGGACCTATTTCATCGTTCAGCGGTAAGCTTTCGCACAGACGTGATATATACTTAAACCAACAAAAAAAATCTAACCTCGTTTTGATTGCACAGAGCGAAGAGGACGTTATGACTGAAGAGCAATGCACTGGGGAGTATGAAGATGAAGACGTTCGCAATGAGCGAAGTCGCGTGTTTCGGCTTACATCGAACCCACAGCAATCGCAACAGGAGGAAGGTCCGTTGGCTCAGCCTGTAGTGTTGGTAAAGGTAAGCAAATGGTGGTTCTTCCATTTTAGGAGAACGTGTAATAAAATTTCGACAATTTTTCTGACTTTTTTATTTTTTATATTAATCGCTGCAGAGCCTTCGTAAAGAGTTCTCACAGGAATCTTTGTGTGGCAACTGTTGCTGCTGTGCGGATGATGAGCTACCAAAGAAAAAGGTTTCCGTGCGAAGTCTTTCAATCGGAGTGGACGCAGGGGAGGTACTGGGTTTGCTCGGACACAATGGTGCCGGCAAAACGACCACCATGAAGATCATGACAGGTGAAACGGCTCCAACGCGTGGCACGGTGCGTGTTGCTGGTCACAGTATCACTATCAATCAAGACGACGCATTCAAGACATTGGGCTATTGTCCTCAGCACGACGCTCTGTGGAAGAACGTTACTGTTCGTGAACATCTAGAATTGTATGCCCGCATTCGAGGCGTGCGTGGCAAAGATTTGAATAGATTGATATCGACGTATCTCACGGGATTGCACATAAACGAGCATGCTAATAAGCAAACCCAACACTGTTCCGGCGGTACTAGGCGTAAACTTAGCTATGCTATGGCAATGGTCGGTGCTCCAAAAGTAGTTCTACTAGATGAACCGTCAACTGGGATGGATCCGAAGTCGAAAAGATTCCTGTGGGACACTATCCTTGCAAGTTTCCACGGAAAACGTTGCGCGATGCTGACAACACATTCGATGGAAGAAGCTGACGCTCTATGTTCGCGCGTAGGAATCATGGTCAAAGGAGAGCTAAGGTAGGTTTGAAATGCGACCTACTGTGAGGCGAGGTATGCATGACGCTTTGTTTATATTTCCAGATGTCTCGGGTCGACGCAACACCTGAAAAATCTATACGGAGCTGGTTACACGCTTGAGATTAAGTTGAAGCACATAGAAAATGTGTACAGTGAGACACCAATCGAAAGCCAACCGAGCAGCAGCCAGGAGCAGCTGCAACTCGACCAAAGTACGGACCACATTGCACCGGTTATCAGCAACTGCATTGACAATCGTTCGATGGCGTTGCGCAACTTTGTAACAGATCTATTTCCGAGTGCCACCTTGGAAGAGAGTTTCGCCGATCGGCTAGTATACTCGGTACCGCAACAAGCCGTCAGTTCCTTAGCTGAATGTTTTTCGAGGCTCGAAAAAGGTAAGGGAGTGTTGTTTTGTAAGCGAAAATTGTTATACCTACACAACGTTCCTATTATAATTGTTTCTATTTGCAGCCAAGACCGAGCTAGACATAGAGGAATATTCATTCAGCCAAACAACACTAGAGCAAGTGTTCTTAAAGTTTGCCCACTACGA
This sequence comes from Anopheles merus, assembly GCF_017562075.2. Lineage (NCBI taxonomy): Eukaryota > Metazoa > Arthropoda > Insecta > Diptera > Culicidae > Anopheles > Anopheles merus. The sequence goes on along the minus strand of NW_024428123.1, from coordinate 5,139 downwards.
CGAGGAAACGTCCAGTGTGCAGTAAGATCATACCGATCACGATCCTAGATCATCAGCGAGAAAATTATCCTTTTGAATTGTCCTTCAGAAGCATCATTTGGTAAACCCCTACTCTATGGTGTTGCGCGTGTGTTAATAATATCACCCTTAAAACCGTCACTTTGCAAATAATGATTGGAAGTGGCTGCCTGTGTGCATGTATAGGACGCCTGGTAAGCTGAAACAGTTGTCTAGGAAAGTCGCAGCAATTGAGCATGCAAAATAAAACAAGTGTAGTTAATTAAAAACATAAACCTAGGGCGCGGAAAACATGCATATAGTGCATTGCGAAGAAGTAAGAGAGTTCGGTTAAAGTAAAACCATTTGTGCAATAGTTTCGTGAGACAGAAGGGGTATCTGAAGCAACTAGACTATACACAAAATGATTGTAATGTAATGACAAAAAATCGAAAAAGCAGACTGGTGATGCAGGTCAGATAAGGATGGTGAACACGAAAGTAAAACTCATTAACATAAGCATTAAAATACACTCACACAAATTAGACAGCAAAAAGAGAAAAGAGGGGAAAAAGGTTAGTAAAATATAACAATAAGTTGAAACCAAACCACTTCACAGTAAACGAAAACGGTGCTGTTTTTGTGAAGCAGCTGATGCGTCTTCTCTGTATGCAAGTTTTTGCTGAGGAATCTTTTAGATTTAAATTGAATTTAAAACAAACCTAGTCAAAACCCTTAAAGAACAAGCAAGCGAAAACGCAAACATGCTATAGCGGGCAAGTGAATTAAACAATAAGTTAAGTAAGCTGATGTGTAAGTGTAAGGCAGGAAACGAAAAACAATCTGATACAGATGTCAAAACACTGCAAACCATGATACTGGTTAAAATAATGCATGAAACGATGTGCAATGGAATTTTAGTGCGAGCTAAAAAAGAGAACCCAAAACCAATACGGTGATTGCATTGGATGCGCATAATCATAACACGAAGGTTGATGCAGATGGAATTCATCTTTTGCGGAAGTTATCACATGTAGGATGCAAAATCTGGACAAAGGAAACAGAAACACATTTGACAAAGAAATTTGACTTGAAAACTGTGATTAAAGTCGAAATTGTGGAAATATTGGTTTGGCAGGACAAAAAAGACACGGAAAAATAGATAAATAATAATAATAATAATAAAAATAATGATAAATGGTTAATAACTAAAATTACACTCATAACTTCCTTGTCGCCAACGAGGAATGCAGAGTGTTGATTGAGCGAACAGTAAACATGAAAGGAACCGATGCGCCAACTGCTAGTGCACTGTGAACAGTACCAGAGTTGTGCTGAAGCAAACCATGAAATAAAACCAGCTAATGTTGCATCTCACCGATGCCAAACCATTATCGAAACATGAAACATGTCGAGTGAGATGTGCAGATCGATAAAAGGCATAAGCGTCACCGAAGTAAATGAAAGCTTTTCTTGAAATGTAATGAGAGTGAAGATAGGTTTAGAGAGACGTAAAGCACTTTCAAATAAATCTTCAGCAGTGAAGCTACTTGAAATAAAACCGCTACCGTTTGAATGAATTTCAGATGACGTAGGAGCCGGCAGTTACATCGCCGTGAGAACAAAGTTCCCTGTTTTCTCACCAGTACGATGGGATCTCCCATCATTGGAAGAAAGAGATGAGGATGTGTGTGAATGTCTATACTATTAAATTAAAATGGTTGGGAACTGTTAAAGCAATGTTGGAAGCACTTGTTGCTCAGCTGCTTGCAGTCCTATTCAATGCCGTTCAAAGTCATCATCGGGAGCAAACCAACGCATCGTTGGACAAGCGATGCACCAAAACCTGATTATTTCTATGAAGGAAGAAAAGAAACATTCTTAGTACTTTCAAACAAAACAATGTCTGCCCTGTCGACGGAACTGCATTAGCAGAACGTGTATAGGTTGCACGCAAAGTACCTTCCCTTGTTCTCTTTGCAAGCAACACTCCTTGTAACATTACCGAATTCTTTACATGCTTTGTCAGTTGCAAAATGCAATGTGCTAAAAAAAGTGAATGTAATATTTCTCTAAAATGTAAATTTCAAAACATTTGCTTTTTCATAAGCTTCTTTTCTTTTGACCCCATAATAAAAACCTGTACAGCAAGTAAATTTTGTATTTCCCCAAGGTTCGTAACCTTTGCAACGATCAAACCGATAATCAAGCTTCACTACTTGACGTATGGGCAGTACGAAGTCAGTCGTGCGTCGGAGAAGATCGTAGCATGATTCGTGAAACGGTGCCGTGGCAATTGGCTGGTATATTTGCGATACTGTTACTGCACAATGTTTGCTACAGTTTCGCACAGGATGAGCTACAAATCAAAGACTTCAATGATAACGAATGTGGAAAACGTTTGGCCCAGCGCGAAGGGCTAGTGAAGGGTGGATATTCCACGCGCCCCGGTGACTGGCCGTGGCATGTAGCGCTCTATCAGCGGGGCATCAATAGCGATGGTTTCGAGTATGCGTGTGGTGGCAGTATTGTGCATCGGTATCTGGTGCTAACAGCGGCACACTGCGTCACGTTTGCGGCAAGCCGACGGAAAATTTCAACTGAAAATTTGCAGCTAAAGATGGGCCGGTTCAATCTGTCGAACGATGCGGAGGAACATGCGGAAGAGTTCAGCGTGATCGAAACGATAGTGCACGTGGGCTTTCGGCCGACCACGTTCGAGAATGACATCGCCATCCTGCGGGTGGAAATTCCCATCATTTTCAATGATTACATTCAACCGGTGTGTCTTTGGAAGCGGGACGATGGGTTCGTCTTGCCGAGTGTCCACGACCAATCGGGCACGGTAGTTGGATGGGGACTTTCGGAAGAGAATCGGCTAGGCGCGGTCCTGAACGAGGCACTCATGCCGGTAGTCGATTCGCTGACGTGTTTAGCGAGTGATCGGGCATTTTTTGGAAGATTGCTGTACTCCAAAGCATTCTGCGCCGGATACAAAAATGGTATGTCACCTGGCTGGGTGTGCGCAGGACCCATGTTAACCCATTTTTAATTGTATTTTGCCTCTACAGGAACTGGAGTGTGCAATGGAGACAGTGGGGGTGGAATGTTTTTCCAGTTTCAAACCGGTGGTATTTGAAGGGCGTGGTTTCGTTTAGCAATACTATTGATGCTACCGGAGTGTGCAATCTGAAACAATACATCGGGTTTACGGACGCTTCGCAATACATCGATTGGTTATACGAAAATACGCCAAACAGTGGAATCGACGATCCGATACTGGGACATCCCAACATCCGCCTTATCAATCAGGGGAACTGTGGACGGAACGAGCATATATACGAGTTCGGTGAGGATCGTAAACCCATCTTTAAGCAATATCCTTGGATGGTGACACTGCGCCACCCGTTCGTTGATTCCGAGTACGTCCCCTGTAACGGAGTCTTGCTGAATCGAAACTACGTTCTCACGACCAATTGTGTCGATTTACAGTGAGTATGAGATACAGTGGAGGGGTCATTCCATAATTACACTCCAATTTCAATCTCCATGCATTTTGCGACATTTCTGCCAGGGATGAAATCAGTGTGACACTAGGCGATTACGATACGAGCAAGACAAAGGACTGCGGCACCATAGACGGACGAGAACAATGTGTATCCGGAGTGCAGACGGTGTCCGTAGGGCAACTTTTTCGCAAAGATAATCTAGTACTAGCCCGGCTAACCGTTCCCGCTGTGATTGGTCGGCGAGATCATATTGAGTCGATCTGTTTGCCGGTCACTCCTCAGCAGCGTGAACGTCTTTACAACCGGTACATCATGACGGGCTGGAAGGAGAGTGGATCTGACGCGCGAATGCTGCAACGAGCACTGCTGGAAGCAATCGACTTGAATAAGTGTCGCGCCGAATTTCAAGCATCTAGCTATGCATCCGAAGCGTCGAAGCAGATCGATAGCAGAACCATTTGCGCTCGCAATATGAACGATCCTTCCCGATCGCCGCAATGCAATGATTATCAGCCAGGATCGGCGATACAGGCCATAGAGAAGAAGTCAAACCGATACTTGCTCTACGGGTTGCAGACGGGCATTAGCTACTGTTCAGTTCCAGAACAGTACATTGCTATCAGCAAGTATTTGCAATGGATCTTGGATAATATACGTGGGTAGGAAAGCCGGTACATGGGGCCGGTCTGGTGGTACAGTTGTCAACTCGTACGACGTAACAACATGCCCGTCATGGGTTCAAGTCCCAAATAGACCGTGCCCCCATACGTAGGACTGACTATCCTGCTATGGTAACAATAAGTCAATGAAAGCCAAGCTCACTTCATTAGTGGGTGCTGGCAGGCCTTGACCGACAGCGGTTGATGTGCCAAAGAAGAAGAAGAAGGGAAGGCGTAGTTACCAGCTTTTGAGCTGGACGTAGATACTCAAAATGTAAGTAAATAAAATGTTAAAAACGAGGTAAAATACGATTTGCCAATTGAATCAAATTGCAATAAACAATTTCTATGAAACATGTTATTCGCATTTGTTCATTTCGTTTAAGCAGCGTTAATCAATCCTTAGCTATTAATATTAATATTTGAAGAAAAAAATTGACAGAGAAATCAGCGCAATCGTGAACTACTCAGTATACCATTCACAAATTCTAGATTGTTAATATTTATCTTTTATGAATTTTGTTAAAGTTTCCCTGATTATCCTATACATTTGAAAAAAAAAAAATGGAAGGTAATTAAACATACTTTGAATTTGTGCAGCGCTATCTTTACTTTACTTATTTTATCAACCACAAACTTATATTAAAGATTATATTAGAGCTTCCTTTTGATTGGTTTAAAATCAAGTGTCTGCAGCCGTAACAAAGGATATCGGTTGTTTCGGTAGTGATATTGGTAGTTTGGCATTCTGTTTAGAACTTTTCACTCAAAACAAGGGCTTCAGTGCACTGTTGTGGGCGATTAACATTAAAAATTGTTCCATTGGGCTTGCTTGTATGAAAATGATAGGGGATCTTTTGTAGTCAAGTCGTATGGAAGATCAATCAAAATAATTTTTTGTTGCAAGACAAACCAATAGATTTGTTGCAGGAATATTTGTAGCATGAACATTTTTGTACGCATTTGCATTAACC
>NW_024428122.1:0-40052 GCF_017562075.2 Anopheles merus | reverse complement strand
GTGTACCGAACTTGGTGGAACTTTATAGCTTTTTAATGCATGACATCGGTACGAGGTGACCCCTGTCAAAGTGTCAAAGACTGGTGCCGTCGAGATGATGACTTGCTGCTGCCCTAGCTAGTAATTGAAGGAGGATATTGAGTGAAGTGATTGTGATTGTACAGTAAATTGTGTAAATTTTGTATAATTCATGAATATTAAGGATTTAAAAATATACACATGTACACAACAAAACAAATCCTGTTGTTTATTTCATCGATGACGCTTGCTTGAAATAAAACACAATAAAAATAATCCCCGGCACCGTAGCATAGGGAAGCTGTTTAAGCGCTGTTTGAAAGACCCACATAGAACTTTGATGCTGTTTAACTACTGCAAAAGGCGAATTAGAGCAGCGATCTTTAGCGTGCCAGAATGAGCTGCTTAAGCAATTCTGGCTATTGGGGATGGTACTCTTTGGAACTTTGCGGCTGATTAGCACTATGTGTAGGGTGATGGTGGAACTTGAAGGCTTGTTAGAAAGCGTACCGCACTTGGTGGAACTTTATAGCTTTTTAATGCATGACATCGGTACGAGATGGCTCTTGTCAAAGTGTCAAAGACGGACGCCGGCAATATCTCATTGCTGCTGCACAAGTTAGATTCGTTAATTGAAGAATGAATATTGAGTGAAGTGATTGTGATTATCAGTAAATTGTGTAAAATTTTGTGTAATTAATCATACAAAAGATTTAAAAAATACTATGTGTTTAAACGAAACAAATCTTGTTGTTTATTTCATCGATGACGCTTGCTTGAAAATAAAACACAAAGAAAAATAATCCCTGGCATCGTGACATAAGAAGCTGCTTAGGCGCTGTTTGAAAGAACTTTGATGCTGTTTATCTACTGCAAAAGGCGAATTAGAGCAGCGATCTTTAGCGTGCCAAAATGAGCTGCTTAAGCAATCTGGCTATTTGGGATGGACTCAAAGCACAACGTGAATTCTTGTGGCAAGGTTAAACCATCGTATTGTACTGTTCGTAAGTTAATCCTTTGTAATATACACGGATTTGTTTTAGTTTTTTCACAAGGAGTTTATTGTAGAAGGTCTTTTCCCCAAGGCTTATTTCTTTTTTTTTTGCTTTGACAGCTCGCACACTGTCCTCTTCTTCGGACATCGTATTTGTCAAAACCCAAGATGCTCACAAACCCAAGATTACTATAAACTCAAGATGTTTACAGCTCGGCCTTTCCTGACATGATAATTGCCCTCAATTTACTTATAGACTAAGTGTTGCCAAAGATACGCAAAAGGAAGTCAATCACTGCCCGGGATCGGCACATCCACTTTCTCAACTTATTCGCCTCCAACACTCCGTCATAAGGAAGTTGGGTCTGCTGGCACCCATCGATGTCCCGAACAACATAACGATCGTTTGGAAGCCGTCTGTGTATGACATAGGGGCCCTTGAATCTAGGGATAAGCTTTTTGTTTGAGTTTACCGTGTTAACTACGTTTCGTATTACCACAAATTCTCCTTCTACAAATTCAGGGGCTGGTTTACATTTCGACAGGTGTTGTTGCTCATTACTTGTTGATGTTTCATTATGTTAACTGATGCTTGTGATCGTATACTATTTAAATCTACTCTTGAATCGTTATTTATCTCATCCAAATGTTCGGTTAATTCATCGATCACTGGACCTCTCTGTTCAATGCCAAATAAAGAACTGACGGAGCAAAATGTGTAGATGTGTGAGTAGTATTGTTAAGAGCATACTCTACGTTAGGAATTTGAGCGCTCCAATCCGCATGGTCTACGGGGGTTTGAAAGTTTGCTCAGTACTGGTCGTAGGACACGTTTCACCCTTTCAACCTGTCCGTTCGCCTGAGGTGATCCTGTTGCATTTAAAATGTGAGTAATACTACGCGTCGTTAGGAAATTTGAAAAAGAATCAGACATGAAACACGTTGCTCGATCGCTAATGATGCGCCTAGGGCGACTGTAGTACATAAAATATTGCTTGAGAGCATTACAAACTTCACGTGTGTTCTTAGATATCGTAGGATACAGCTTTGTAAATTTAGTAAAACTATCTATACTACCAGTAAGTGCTTCTTTTTTGAATGAACAGATGGTAAGGCCTAAAAAGTCAATGTGCAAAGTATCAAACGGAATAGGTGTTTTAGGTATACTGAATAAATTTCTATTGTTAACTCTTGCTGGTGCAGAATACATTACACATTTCAAGCATTTTTTTATGTAATTAGTGATCCTTGTTTTCATTTGAGGAAAATAATAATATTCGGAAATCTGCATGTAACACTTGTCTACGGCAAGGTGTCCTATTTTTTCATGAATGTGTCGTATTAAGTTATTAATCATTTCTGATGGAACATACATCTTAATTGGCTTGTTGGTGATTGTTTGAATACTACTCCATCTCGGATTGTGAAGCCGCTCACTCCTTTAGATTCTATTTCAGTTTTTAAAGATATAATTTCAACATCACGTGCTTGCGCTATACGTAGTTGAAAATCTATATCTAAGTCATCAATTCCTGCAACCTGTTCTAATCGACTAAGCGCATCTACATGTTGGCATTGAAGACCCAGGGCGATGATGCATGGTGTAGTCATAATCTTCAAGAAACAAGGACCAACGAGCTATTTTTGCTGAGACATTCCGGTTTTTAAAGTTTGTACCAAGGAGTTACAATCTGTGATAATCTTAATCGGAATCCCGTGGACGTAAGTATGGAACCGCTTCAGCGAGTAAATTACTGAGAGCGTCTCTAGTTCGTAGCTATGCAATTAAGCTTCATCTGCTGATGTTGTTTTAGAGAAATATGCTATTGGGTGATACTTTCCATCATTTTGTTTTTGTAGTAGTACAGATCCAAAGCCTAAAGAGCTTGCATCACAATGCAATTCAGTCTCACGGCTTGGGTCATAGATCGATAAAACAGGTGATTTATTAGTTCATTACGTAATGTTTCAAAAGATTTTAAGCAGGTTTCATCAAAATCAAAATTTACTTTATCTTTTAATAAGTTTGTTAGAGGCTTTGCTATGGTTGAAAATCCTGGTACAAATCTACGGAAAAATGAGAACAATCCTAAACATTGTTGAACTTGTTTTTTAGTCTTGGAACGGGTAATTCTTAATTGATTCGATATGATGGTCGCTAGGAAGAATGCCTGATACATTAGCTTTATACCCGAGATAATTCAACTCATTTTGAGCGAATTTGCATTTGTCCAATCGCAGTTCTAGACCATTTTTGCGTAAGGTGTATAAAACTTTCCCAATCAATTCAATATGATTGTCAAAATCATTCGAGGCTATAAGAATATCATCTATGTACACCACCAACTCTCCACGATCAATGAATTCACGGAGTATTAAGTTGATAAGTGTTGAAATTCTGCTGGTGCATTTTTCAGCCCAAAAGGCATGCGCGTGTACTCGTATTGTCCATCTGGAGTAACGAACGCTGTGTATTTTATAGATTCCTCTTGCATGGCCAATTGATGAAATCCACTCTTGAGATCCAGAAGCGTAAAATACTTCTTGTTTCCCAGATGTTCAAGGCAATTGTCGATAAGGGGTAATGGGAAATTGTCTCGGATTGTAATTTTATTTAATGGCCGATAATCAACGCATTTACGAATTTCTCCGTTACGCTTGCGAACTAGAACTATTGCTGAGGCGTATGGAGAGTTACTTGGACGGATGATATTCTTTTCTAACAGGTTTTTTCACTATATCTTTGACTTTAGCTCTTTCGGCGAAGGACAAACATCTAGGTTTGGTAGAAATGGGTGTATCGTGTTCCAAATTAATTTTTACTGAATAAACTGGAGAAGTGACTTCTTCAATGGGAAATTTGTGATAATTTTGAATAACTGAATTGCTTACTAGTTTGATTTGATCTTCCGAGAGGTGAGTACCAATATCAATCACACTAGATTCATCAGTAATCTCTATCATACACAGACTCCCGAAGGTGTCGTTGATGTCACATAAATCACGCTGTTTAGAAATCGGCACAATTGGCATATTGTCTTTCCCCGAGCGCACGATGGACTTCCGATGTATGTTTAGTGTATGGAGCTTTTCGATTATATTCTGATCTAGATAACTAACCCTGACATTTTTATTCAAATCATTCAGTTTTTTCATGTCATAAACGTATTTAAATTGGGTAAGGTGTATTTAAACGTCCGCAATGCATCCCTGCCTAGAATCAGAGGCCATGCCATGTAATGTTTGGGTAGAATGATAAAAGGGTGTTCTATTGTAGTTCCATTAAGTGTGATACGTAGTTCAGTTTTCCATATGATTTGAGCTCCTGGCTACCTATTCCACGCATATTTGAAGGCTGTGGCTTACCTAACAAGTTTTCCGGCAGTAATCCTGCATTGATAAAGCTCTTAGGACTGCCCGTGTCACAAAGAGTCAATGATTTTAAATTAGTGCTCATACATCATTACATTTATAGGCAACACTTACCTCCTGATGCGCATTCATCTTAACAATGGTTTGGTTATTGTGAGGTTCTTCCTCTTCCGAATCGATAACGTGCATGGTTGCTGCAGCTTGTTGTACGCGTTGGGGGCAGTTTTGATATATGTGGTCTTCTTTGTGACATCGAAAACACGAACCGGGTGGTCTGGCTGGTAGTCGGCACTGATTCTGTGTGTGTCCCATTTTTCGGCAATTGTAGCATCGGGGGGCTGCATAATTCTCCTTACTAATGTCATGTTGTTTGTTGACAATAGTGACGTAACAGGAATCAGAGGAGCAGTAGCACGATAGGTCTCGCATTTCTTCAGGAGTTGTTTTAGTGTATCCATTGAGGTAGCTGCGAAGCGCACAGACGCCATGTTTACGGGGTCGCCGATTCCATCAATTATGATGTTTATCAATTCTTCTTAACCGATGCGTTTTCCGGCGATTCGCTGCATCTTAAGCACATACTTCGTTATAGTTTCATTGCGTGCCAATCGCCGCGCTCTCAACTGTTGGTAGATTTGCTCCATGGACGTTGTCTTCATAAATGCTTTGTGCATCTCCACCTTCAGTTTGGCATAAGTATTGATTTCAGCAGATTTGGCCAATAGTGCTGCAGTTCCAGTGAGCAACTGGCGCGTGTTGTAGTATTTAAATGTTTCAGTCATGTTGTACGGCTCGAATACACGCTCCAATTCCATGAACCATTCATCCCACTTTCATCATTGTCACCGCTAAATTTCTCCAGAAACTTGTCGAAACCCATAAAAAGTTGCGGTGGTGTATTCATAGGTTGGAATTCAAGGGCAGCGATTTTTGGCGAAGCTCAAGAATTCCAGTTTGGTGCGAAGAGCATGAATTTCATCACGGTCGCTCATGATTGCTACACTCGGCGTTTTTCCTACGTCACTGGCTGTTTCGGCATTGTTTCCTGTATCACACATGATGGCAGGTGCTAGTTCATCTCTCCCGCTTGAGACGCTTCGGGAATCTCATCGCGGCCATCTTGCTTTTCACTGCGAAACATGGCGGTGCGTATGGTTCGAACAGCTTTTTTATCTGCGACATTGTTGCTGTAAATGGCACTTCAACGCCATTACTTTGTAACGTACACACCATTTCCTCCTTTGTCGGCATGTTCTGAGGTAAATCCCACTTCTGAGTTGTAATATACACGGATTTGTTTTAGTTTTTCAAGGAGTTTATTGTAGAAGGTCTTTTCCCCAAGGCTTATTTCTTTTTTTTTTTGCTTTGACAGCTCGCACACTGTCACTTCTTCGGACATCGTATTTGTCAAAACCCAAGATGCTCACAAACCCAAGATTACTATAAACTCAAGATGTTTAAACCTTCTACGCTATATTCCAGTTTATTTCGTTCGTTCCATTTCATTTACTTGATGTCTTAAACAGTTTAATGAATAATTATGCACGTGATAACACCTCTGGTCACCAATAATTAGACAATCATTATTAAATTGCTACTGAAACCCAACTATAAACGGAATAATTACTAGACAATTTGAAAACAAAATCGTTAAGCAAATTATGTTTTCAAGTTTAGTGTGCTTGAAAGCGGCCTTCGTTGAACATGTTCCGCAAGATTGTTCGAATATCCTTTGCGATCCACGCTTTACTCAGTATTCGTGCACAGGCCGATCGACAAGAGCAAGTTTTAGATTATCTAACCAATATCACCCACAATCTTCAGATCCAACATGCTGGAGTGTTTAATTGCTGGCTACTACAGTTTTCCAACAAATCTGTACTATCACCTCTGCTGAACGACATCGCACAGCGCCTGAGTAATCAAGATATCAGTCTGTTGCAAGCGGACCATCGGGGTCAGCATGTTCCTACATTCCGAGAGCCCAACTTGGTCATAATACTGTGGGGAAACCAACATCAACCATTTGACAACTTCTACACCAGCCAGTGGATAGTGAACATACCGCCCGAATGTCCTACAATTGTCCTGTATGAACATGATGAAACTGGGACTGATCAGCCAAGAAAAATTGGAGAGTATTTCCAAACGAGATGGTGTTCTACTTCATATTGATCGCAATCAACGAGGACGCCGTGTTCTGCTTTCGTTATCAACCGTTACGCATCACGAGTCACTCCGGCCTCCCCACGCTCGATCAACTGTTCTTCGACCGGCTACAGACGATGCAGTTCAAAAGTTTAGTGGCGGGATACGTTAAGGATTACTACACATCCATTTACTGTGAAAAGCTGCACGGTGAGGACACAATGCTGTTTCTTCTCTTTGCTGAACGCAACAACTAACACTTCATTTGCAACAGCTTCGATGCAACAGCAATGAATCTCTGGCCCAGTGTGTATCGCGGTATATCCGATACATTTGATGCTAAATCGATATTTTATGGTGCAGTACGACAAATTCGCCGTAAGTGGTGTAGCCATGGAACAGTTCGCTATTGCCACACCGAAGGGACCCAAATAGCCAGAATTGCTTAAGCAGCTCATTTTGGCACGCTAAAGATCGCTGCTCTAATTCGCCTTTTGCAGTAGATAAACAGCATCAAAGTTCTGTGTGGTCTTTCAAACAGCGCCTAAGCAGCTTCCTTATGCCACGATTCCAGGGATTATTTTTCTGTGTGTTTTATTTTCAAGCAAGCGTCATCGATGAAATAAACAAAAAGATTTGTTTCGTTTAAACACATATGTATATTTTTAAAACTTTTGTATTGATGAATTACACAAAATTTTACAATTTACTGATAATTCACAATCACTTCACTCAATATTCCTTTTTAATTAACTTATCTAACTTGTACAGCAGCAATGAGATGATTGACGGCGTCTCTCTTTGACACTTTGACAAGATCCACCTTGTACCGATGCCATGCATTAAAAAGCTAAAAGTTCCACAAGTTCGATACACACTCTTAAAAGCCTTCAAGTTCACCATGAACCTACACATAGTGCTAATCAGCCGCAAAGTTCCAAAGAGTACCATGTGCCTGTTAAAAGCTCCATAGTTCCGCAAAGTACCGTCTATCTCTTAATCAGCCACAAAGTACGACATCGGAACGATTTTTCGTTAAAAAGCCTAAATCAGCTATAAAGTACGAGCTGGCTATTGGGGACGCTTGCTTACTGTGTGGGAAATTATGCTCAAACCATTCCAGCAGTCTGCCTGGGGCATGATACTGGGCATCCTTGTAACCTACCAGATAATCCATCAGCTGAAGCCGACACTTTTCTCCAACAATCTGCTAGCTTTGGCACTCTTTGGGTTTGATAAGCGACAGCTAGTCCTTTCCAAAAGCATCGAGAAAATAACCGCTTGTGCATTGATCGTGCTATTTTCCAACTCAAGTGTGCGTACGAGGCAAAGCTTGTATCGTACATCACCGAAGCGCCACGTGTCCCAGACGCTAAGTCAGTTGAAGACTTGCGCGAACGCAACATCACTGTACATTATAGAAGTTTCAATATTACGTTAGTGCATAAACTACACGGTATGGTCAAGTTCTACGGCAAAGATCAATTCGAATTCGATGGAATAACGATTGTGGAAAATCGTGCTGCTCTGATTACGGAAAAACTATTTGCCGATAACATGGACGGCTACGGAACGCAATACACACTACTGAGCGAGAATGTGTACGAGGCTATTCCGTTTTACGTATTTGGCGCCAAGTCCCTGCTGGTAAGGCGCTTTCATAACTTTCAACAGCGCGTCTTCGAAGCCGGTATGCAGCAGCGCTGGCGTCGGGAATATTATAATTGCTTTCTATGGTACATCATTCGAGATCGACTTAAGTACACACATCATTCCGAACGTACATACGATGGATCATCTATTATCATTAGCTACAACCATCTCAAGCCACTGTTGCTGTTTTTCTTCGTTCAATGGACCTTGGAGGTAATGGTTTTTGGGATGAAATATTGGTGGGAATATTTAAACGATCGCAATACATTGATGTCATATAACGTGTGTCGATAAAATTCTTCAATCGTTACTGCAATTTTGTTTTAAATGTTATAAATTAAATCTCGTGAACAGTACAGACATGCTTTTTGGTGTGTTATTCCCCGATCGTCATCATGCCATGATCGTAAGCCTTGTAAATGTACATTTTTGGGTCCATTTTGGCTAAGACTAGAAACCATGTGATTGTAAGCGATGTTATCACAAGTAATCGAGATGCCTCGAGGCAACGGTTTTTTTTTTACAGACTGTGGATTAAGTACGCAGGGATGAAAATGTATTGAAATTATCTAGAACCTAATTGTGCTGTGCTTAAGGCCAAATCAATCTACGAACATATAGTCCAAATCAATATCGCTTACTCGTTTCACTTGATTCTCAAATATATTGTTACTTCTAAGCTTTCTGATGTTAATCACTCATTGCTCTTTCACCGCTTATTCTATGACATCGTCTGTGGAATTATGAAAAGGAATGGAGTGCCGTAAAGTATATAAAACATGCAATTTCCTCGTAGTGGTTTAGGATTTAGCAGCCGCGTAGTAAATTCTCGTGTCCTACTGCCACATAAAAGACCTACCATTGCCCGCTTTTGTATTGTATGGCTTTACTACAGTTTGCTACAGCTTTCAGTTTGAGATAGCTGCATTGAGTTTGAGGCCCTAATCGTAAAAATAACGCACTTTATTCGCACGCATTTTGCAGCACTTTTCCTGCAGATGGGCCAGGAAAGAGCCGATACGAGCACATTCCGATCGCTTGTGTTGATATGTGAGGTCAATCGCAAAAAAAAATAAATAAATAAATAAAAAATAAATAAATAAATGAAAAGCAATACAGAACCGTAAGTGTCAATTTATCTTGCACACCAAAGCTAAAATGTCTTTTTTCCAGCTAATGGCTCAACAAACTATTTGAGAATGTTAAAAAAAGCACTTATCACACTTGTAATGAATTATCACCAATCCCACACGGTTAAGTAAAGAGGTATTGTATAAAAATCGCTCAAAACCATAAGGTGTAATTAATTCGACCGTCACACCACCGATCGATTTTTCATTCTACCGCTGCCAAATGTCACGCTAAGTGGGGGTTCCCATGGCACTATCCTTATCTTTCATTAGCTTATATTCAATATCGCACTTTATCAATGTCCCTCTACTGTATTTTGCTTCATTAAGAATAATAAGCTGATGATCAGTGAAACAATCATACCTGAGAAAGGGTACGCTTAATAAAGTTTTAGTAACCTAGTATCCTTAGTTTAGTGTTCTTTAAAGCAGCATTTGGACATCATGTCCCGTAAAACAGTTGTAATATCCTTTGCGATCCTCGCGTTATTCAGTATTCGCTCACAGGCCGATCGACAAGAGCAAGTAATAGATTATGTAACCAATATCACCCACAATCTTCAGACCCAACATTCTGGAGTGTTTAATTGCTGGCTACTACAGTTTTCCAACAAATCTGTACTATCACCGATGCTGAACGACACCGCACAACGCCTGAGTAATCTACATGTAAGTCTGTTACTAGCGAACCATTGGGGTCAGCATGTTCCTACATTCCGAGAGCCCAACATGGTCATAACCATGGTCAACTGTGGGGAAACCAACAGCAAACATTTGACAACTTCTACATGTTACAGTTCAAACGAAGAGCAAATTAAAGTCAACTTGCTCGTTTGGTGGTTGACTATGAACCAATTTATTACAAAAGAAGGCATAGGCTACTATGGCTAGGAAGCGAAATTCTGCTGAGGCAAAACCACTGTTTGGTAGTCATAGCCTACTACACTACACATTTACACACTTCTACATATTTTAAATTAAAGATCTGTCAGATTTAATCGAACTGAACAGCCAACAATTTAATAGCCAGCTAAATCACGTCAAATAAAAGCATTACCATACCCTTGATGACCGCAACAGCTTTTCTAACTTACGATGCTGTCAGTTTAAATCACAGCATCAAGCTGGCTGCGTACGTACGCAGCCATCGTGGGGTGATGTTCAGTTGAAGGTGCAGTTTAAAAAATATGAAAAGAATTCAATCAGAACAAAGTAGGCTTTTTATAAAATTGATTAAATCGCATCATATCTGTAATTGTAAAAATAGCTTAAAATTAAACTTTATTAGTTTACCAAATCATTTAGCATCAAGGCTTATAAAAAACGGTAAGTATTGGTGTGAATTTGTATTTTGCCGTGGCGTATGATTTATCTTATCAGTGAGAACGATCCTTTTCTTCCAATTACGTAGAGCAATTGAGTCTAGTACGGCTATATTAAGCTTACAGCATTATATAGGTGTCATTACGACAATTCTTGTGGCAAGGTTAAACCATCGTACTGTTCGTAAGTTAATCCTTCTACGCTATATTCCAGTTTATTTCGTTCGTTCCATTTCATTTACTTGATGTCTTAAACAGTTTAATGAATAATTATTGCACGTGATAACACCTCTGGTCACCAATAATTAGACAATCATTATTAAATTGCTACTGAAACCCAACTATAAACGGAATAATTACTAGACAATTTGAAACAAAATCGTTAAGCAAATTATGGTTTCAAGTTTAGTGTGCTTGAAAGCGGCCTTCGTTGAACATGTTCCGCAAGATTGTTCGAATATCCTTTGCGATCCACGCTTTACTCAGTATTCGTGCACAGGCCGATCGACAAGAGCAAATTTTAGATTATCTAACCAATATCACCCACAATCTTCAGATCCAACATGCTGAAGTGTTTAATTGCTGGCTACTACAGTTTTCCAACAAATCTGTACTATCAACGATGCTGAACGACATCGCACAGCGCCTGAATAATCAAGATGTCAGTCTGTTGCAAGCGGACCATCGGGGTCAGCATGTTCCTACATTCCGAGAGCCCAACTTGGTCATAATACTGTGGGGAAACCAACAGCAAACATTTAACAACTTCTACACCAGCCAGTGGATAGTGAACATACCGCCCGAATGTCCTACCATTGTCCTGTTTGAACATGATGAAACTGGGACTGATCAGCCAAGGAAAATTGGAGAGTATTTCCAAACGAGATTGGTGTTCTACTTCATATTGATCGCAATCAACGAGGACGCCGTGTTCTGCTTTCGTTATCAACCGTTACGCATCACGAGTCACTCCGGCCTCCCCACGCTCGATCAACTGTTCTTCGACCGGCTACAGACGATGCAGTTCAAAAGTTTAGTGGCCGGATACGTTAAGGATTACTACACATCCATTTACTGTGAAAAGCTGCACGGTGAGGACACAATGCTGTTTCTTCTCTTTGCTGAAACGCAACAACTAACACTTCATTTGCAACAGCTTCGATGCAACAGCAATGAATCTCTGGCCCAGTGTGTATCGCGGTATAATCCGATACATTTGATGCTAAATCGATATTTTATGGTGCAGTACGACAAATTCGCCGTAAGTGGTGTAGCCATGGAACAGTTCGCTATTGCCACACCGAAGGGACGCTTGCTTACTGTGTGGGAAATTATGCTCAAACCATTCCAGCAGTCTGCCTGGGGCATGATACTGGGCATCCTTGTAACCTATCAGATAATCCATCAACTGAAGCCGACACTTTTCTCCAACAATCTGCTAGCTTTGGCACTCTTTGGGTTTGATAAGCGACAGCTAGTCCTTTCCAAAAGCATCGAGAAAATAACCGCTTGTGCATTGATCGTGCTATTTTTCCAACTCAAGTGTGCGTACGAGGCAAAGCTTGTATCGTACATCACCGAAGCGCCACGTGTCCCAGACGCTAAGTCAGTTGAAGACTTGCGCGAACGCAACATCACTGTACATTATAGAAGTTTCAATATTACGTTAGTGCATAAACTACACGGTATGGTCAAGTTCTACGGCAAAGATCAATTCGAATTCGATGGAATAACGATTGTGGAAAATCGTGCTGCTCTGATTACGGAAAAAACTATTTGCCGATAACATGGACGGCTACGGAACGCAATACACACTACTGAGCGAGAATGTGTACGAGGCTATTCCGTTTTACGTATTTGGCGCCAAGTCCCTGCTGGTAAGGCGCTTTCATAACTTTCAACAGCGCGTCTTCGAAGCCGGTATGCAGCAGCGCTGGCGTCGGGAATATTATAATTGCTTTCTATGGTACATCATTCGAGATCGACTTAAGTACACATATCATTCCGAACGTACATACGATGGATCATCTATTATCATTAGCTACAACCATCTCAAGCCACTGTTGCTGTTTTTCTTCGTTCAATGGACCTTGGAGGTAATGGTTTTTGGGATCGAAATATTGGTGGGAATATTTAAACGATCGCAATACATTGATGTCATATAACGTGTGTCGATAAAATTCTTCAATCGTTACTGCAATTTTGTTTTAAATGTTATAAATTAAATCTCGTGAACAGGACAGACATGCTTTTTGGTGTGTTATTCCCCGATCGTCATCATGCCATGATCGTAAGCCTTGTAAATGTACATTTTTGGGTCCATTTTGGCTAAGACTAGAAACCATGTGATTGTAAGCGATGTTATCACAAGTAATCGAGATGCCTCGAGGCAACGGTTTTTTTTTTACAGACTGTGGATTAAGTACGCAGGGATGAAAATGTATTGAAATTATCTAGAACCTAATTGTGCTGTGCTTAAGGCCAAATCAATCTACGAACATATAGTCCAAATCAATATCGCTTACTCGTTTCACTTGATTCTCAAATATATTGTTACTTCTAAGCTTTCTGATGTTAATCACTCATTGCTCTTTCACCGCTTTATTCTATGACATCGTCTGTGGAATTATGAAAAGGAATGGAGTGCCGTAAAGTATATAAAACATGCAATTTCCTCGTAGTGGTTTAGGATTTAGCAGCCGCGTAGTAAATTCTCGTGTCCTACTGCCACATAAAAGACCTACCATTGCCCGCTTTTGTATTGTATGGCTTTACTACAGTTTGCTACAGCTTTCAGTTTGAGATAGCTGCATTGAGTTTGAGGCCCTAATCGTAAAAATAACGCACTTTATTCGCACGCATTTTGCAGCACTTTTCCTGCAGATGGGCCAGGAAAGAGCCGATACGAGCACATTCCGATCGCTTGTGTTGATATGTGAGGTCAATCGCAAAAAAAAATAAATAAATAAATAAATAAATAAATAAATAAATGAAAAGCAATACAGAACCGTAAGTGTCAAATTTATCTTGCACACCAAAGCTAAAATGTCTTTTTTCCAGCTAATGGCTCAACAAACTATTTGAGAATGTTAAAAAAAGCACTTATCACACTTGTAATGAATTATCACCAATCCCACACGGTTAAGTAAAGAGGTATTGTATAAAAATCGCTCAAAACCATAAGGTGTAATTAATTCGACCGTCACACCACCGATCGATTTTTCATTCTACCGCTGCCAAATGTCACGCTAAGTGGGGGTTCCCATGGCACTATCCTTATCTTTCATTAGCTTATATTCAATATCGCACTTTATCAATGTCCCTCTACTGTATTTTGCTTCATTAAGAATAATAAGCTGATGATCAGTGAAACAATCATACCTGAGAAAGGGTACGCTTAATAAAGTTTTAGTAACCTAGTATCCTTAGTTTAGTGTTCTTTAAAGCAGCATTTGGACATCATGTCCCGTAAAACAGTTGTAATATCCTTTGCGATCCTCGCGTTATTCAGTATTCGCTCACAGGCCGATCGACAAGAGCAAGTAATAGATTATGTAACCAATATCACCCACAATCTTCAGATCCAACATTCTGGAGTATTTAATTGCTGGCTACTACAGTTTTCCAACAAATCTGTACTATCACCGATGCTGAACGACACCGCACAACGCCTGAGTAATCTACATGTAAGTCTGTTACTAGCGAACCATTGGGGTCAGCATGTTCCTACATTCCGAGAGCCCAACATGGTCATAACCATGGTCAACTGTGGGGAAACCAACAGCAAACATTTGACAACTTCTACATGTTACAGTTCAAACGAAGAGCAAATTAAAGTCAACTTGCTCGTTTGGTGGTTGACTATGAACCAATTTATTACAAAAGAAGGCATTGGCTACTATGGCTAGGAAGCGAAATTCTGCTGAGGCAAAACCACTGTTTGGTAGTCATAGCCTACTACACTACACATTTACACACTTCTACATATTTTAAATTAAAGATCTGTCAGATTTAATCGAACTGAACAGCCAACAATTTAATAGCCAGCTAAATCACGTCAAATAAAAAGCATTACCATACCCTTGATGACCGCAACAGCTTTTCTAACTTACGATGCTGTCAGTTTAAATCACAGCATCAAGCTGGCTGCGTACGTACGCAGCCATCGTGGGGTGATGTTCAGTTGAAGGTGCAGTTTAAAAAATATGAAAAGAATTCAATCAGAACAAAGTAGGCTTTTTATAAAATTGATTAAATCGCATCATATCTGTAATTGTAAAAATAGCTTAAAATTAAACTTTATTAGTTTACCAAATCATTTAGCATCAAGGCTTATAAAAAACGGTAAGTATTGGTGTGAATTTGTATTTTGCCGTGGCGTATGATTTATCTTATCAGTGAGAACGATCCTTTTCTTCCAATTACGTAGAGCAATTGAGTCTAGTACGGCTATATTAAGCTTACAGCATTATATAGGTGTCATTACGACAATTCTTGTGGCAAGGTTAAACCATCGTACTGTTCGTAAGTTAATCCTTCTACGCTATATTCCAGTTTATTTCGTTCGTTCCATTTCATTTACTTGATGTCTTAAACAGTTTAATGAATAATTATTGCACGTGATAACACCTCTGGTCACCAATAATTAGACAATCATTATTAAATTGCTACTGAAACCCAACTATAAACGGAATAATTACTAGACAATTTGAAACAAAATCGTTAAGCAAATTATGGTTTCAAGTTTAGTGTGCTTGAAAGCGGCCTTCGTTGAACATGTTCCGCAAGATTGTTCGAATATCCTTTGCGATCCACGCTTTACTCAGTATTCGTGCACAGGCCGATCGACAAGAGCAAAGTTTAGATTATCTAACCAATATCACCCACAATCTTCAGATCCAACATGCTGAAGTGTTTAATTGCTGGCTACTACAGTTTTCCAACAAATCTGTACTATCAACGATGCTGAACGACATCGCACAGCGCCTGAATAATCAAGATGTCAGTCTGTTGCAAGCGGACCATCGGGGTCAGCATGTTCCTACATTCCGAGAGCCCAACTTGGTCATAATACTGTGGGGAAACCAACAGCAAACATTTAACAACTTCTACACCAGCCAGTGGATAGTGAACATACCGCCCGAATGTCCTACCATTGTCCTGTTTGAACATGATGAAACTGGGACTGATCAGCCAAGGAAAATTGGAGAGTATTTCCAAACGAGATTGGTGTTCTACTTCATATTGATCGCAATCAACGAGGACGCCGTGTTCTGCTTTCGTTATCAACCGTTACGCATCACGAGTCACTCCGGCCTCCCCACGCTCGATCAACTGTTCTTCGACCGGCTACAGACGATGCAGTTCAAAAGTTTAGTGGCCGGATACGTTAAGGATTACTACACATCCATTTACTGTGAAAAGCTGCACGGTGAGGACACAATGCTGTTTCTTCTCTTTGCTGAAACGCAACAACTAACACTTCATTTGCAACAGCTTCGATGCAACAGCAATGAATCTCTGGCCCAGTGTGTATCGCGGTATAATCCGATACATTTGATGCTAAATCGATATTTTATGGTGCAGTACGACAAATTCGCCGTAAGTGGTGTAGCCATGGAACAGTTCGCTATTGCCACACCGAAGGGACGCTTGCTTACTGTGTGGGAAATTATGCTCAAACCATTCCAGCAGTCTGCCTGGGGCATGATACTGGGCATCCTTGTAACCTATCAGATAATCCATCAACTGAAGCCGACACTTTTCTCCAACAATCTGCTAGCTTTGGCACTCTTTGGGTTTGATAAGCGACAGCTAGTCCTTTCCAAAAGCATCGAGAAAATAACCGCTTGTGCATTGATCGTGCTATTTTTCCAACTCAAGTGTGCGTACGAGGCAAAGCTTGTATCGTACATCACCGAAGCGCCACGTGTCCCAGACGCTAAGTCAGTTGAAGACTTGCGCGAACGCAACATCACTGTACATTATAGAAGTTTCAATATTACGTTAGTGCATAAACTACACGGTATGGTCAAGTTCTACGGCAAAGATCAATTCGAATTCGATGGAATAACGATTGTGGAAAATCGTGCTGCTCTGATTACGGAAAAACTATTTGCCGATAACATGGACGGCTACGGAACGCAATACACACTACTGAGCGAGAATGTGTACGAGGCTATTCCGTTTTACGTATTTGGCGCCAAGTCCCTGCTGGTAAGGCGCTTTCATAACTTTCAACAGCGCGTCTTCGAAGCCGGTATGCAGCAGCGCTGGCGTCGGGAATATTATAATTGCTTTCTATGGTACATCATTCGAGATCGACTTAAGTACACATATCATTC
Source organism: Anopheles merus (assembly GCF_017562075.2). Classification (NCBI taxonomy): domain Eukaryota; kingdom Metazoa; phylum Arthropoda; class Insecta; order Diptera; family Culicidae; genus Anopheles; species Anopheles merus. The sequence goes on along the minus strand of NW_024428122.1, from coordinate 23,071 downwards.
CGAACGTACATACGATGGATCATCTATTATCATTAGCTACAACCATCTCAAGCCACTGTTGCTGTTTTTCTTCGTTCAATGGACCTTGGAGGTAATGGTTTTTGGGATCGAAATATTGGTGGGAATATTTAAACGATCGCAATACATTGATGTCATATAACGTGTGTCGATAAAATTCTTCAATCGTTACTGCAATTTTGTTTTAAATGTTATAAATTAAATCTCGTGAACAGGACAGACATGCTTTTTGGTGTGTTATTCCCCGATCGTCATCATGCCATGATCGTAAGCCTTGTAAATGTACATTTTTGGGTCCATTTTGGCTAAGACTAGAAACCATGTGATTGTAAGCGATGTTATCACAAGTAATCGAGATGCCTCGAGGCAACGGTTTTTTTTTACAGACTGTGGATTAAGTACGCAGGGATGAAAATGTATTGAAATTATCTAGAACCTAATTGTGCTGTGCTTAAGGCCAAATCAATCTACGAACATATAGTCCAAATCAATATCGCTTACTCGTTTCACTTGATTCTCAAATATATTGTTACTTCTAAGCTTTCTGATGTTAATCACTCATTGCTCTTTCACCGCTTTATTCTATGACATCGTCTGTGGAATTATGAAAAGGAATGGAGTGCCGTAAAGTATATAAACATGCAATTTCTCGTAGTGGTTTAGGATTTAGCAGCCGCGTAGTAAATTCTCGTGTCCTACTGCCACATAAAAGACCTACCATTGCCCGCTTTTGTATTGTATGGCTTTACTACAGTTTGCTACAGCTTTCAGTTTGAGATAGCTGCATTGAGTTTGAGGCCCTAATCGTAAAAATAACGCACTTTATTCGCACGCATTTTGCAGCACTTTTCCTGCAGATGGGCCAGGAAAGAGCCGATACGAGCACATTCCGATCGCTTGTGTTGATATGTGAGGTCAATCGCAAAAAAAATAAATAAATAAATAAAAAAAATAATAAATAAATGAAAAGCAATACAGAACCGTAAGTGTCAAATTTATCTTGCACACCAAAGCTAAAATGTCTTTTTTCCAGCTAATGGCTCAACAAACTATTTGAGAATGTTAAAAAAAGCACTTATCACACTTGTAATGAATTATCACCAATCCCACACGGTTAAGTAAAGAGGTATTGTATAAAAATCGCTCAAAACCATAAGGTGTAATTAATTCGACCGTCACACCACCGATCGATTTTTCATTCTACCGCTGCCAAATGTCACGCTAAGTGGGGGTTCCCATGGCACTATCCTTATCTTTCATTAGCTTATATTTAATATCGCACTTTATCAATACTCTACTGTATTTTGCTTCATTAAGAATAATAAGCTGATGATCAGTGAAACAATCATACCTGAGAAAGGGTACGCTTAATAAAGTTTTAGTAACCTAGTATCCTTAGTTTAGTGTTCTTTAAAGCAGCATTTGGACATCATGTCCCGTAAAACAGTTGTAATATCCTTTGCGATCCTCGCGTTATTCAGTATTCGCTCACAGGCCGATCGACAAGAGCAAGTAATAGATTATGTAACCAATATCACCCACAATCTTCAGACCCAACATTCTGGAGTATTTAATTGCTGGCTACTACAGTTTTCCAACAAATCTGTACTATCACCGATGCTGAACGACACCGCACAGCGCCTGAGTAATCTACATGTAAGTCTGTTACTAGCGAACCATTGGGGTCAGCATGTTCCTACATTCCGAGAGCCCAACATGGTCATAACCATGGTCAACTGTGGGGAAACCAACAGCAAACATTTGACAACTTCTACATGTTACAGTTCAAACGAAGAGCAAATTAAAGTCAACTTGCTCGTTTGGTGGTTGACTATGAACCAATTTATTACAAAAGAAGGCATAGGCTACTATGGCTAGGAAGCGAAATTCTGCAGAGGTAAAACCACTGTTTGGTAGTCATAGCCTACTACACTACACATTTACACACTTCTACATATTTTTAATTAAAGATCTTTCAGATTTAATCGAACTGAACAGCCAACAATTTAATAGCCAGCTAAATCACGTCAAATAAAAAGCATTACCATACACTTGATGACCGCAACAGCTTTTCTAACTTACGATGCTGTCAGTTTAAATCACAGCATCAAGCTGGCTGCGTACGTACGCAGCCATCGTGGGGTGATGTTCAGTTGAAGGTGCAGTTTAAAAAATATTTGAACAGAATTGAATACGAACGAAGTAGGCTTTTTATAAAATTACAGATTCTGGGCCAGTAAAAATCGATAGGTGAGCATTGCGGGAATAATTCATCTTAGCAGTGATCCAATTCTTTTTCATCCAATTATGTAAAGCAATAAAGTCTAGTATGGCTATATGGAGCTCAAAGCACAACGTGAATTCTTGTGGGAAGGTTAAACCATCGTATTGTACTGTTCGTAAGTTAATCCTTCTACGCCATATTCCAGTTTATTTCGTTCGTTCCATTTCATTTTTTGATGTCTTAAACAGTTAATGAATAATATGCACGTGATAAAACCTCTGGTCACCAATAATTAGACAATCATTATTAAATTGCTACTGAAACCCAACTATAAACGGAATAATTACTAGACAATTTGAAACAAAATCGTTAAGCAAATTATGTTTCAAGTTTAGTGTGCTTGAAAGCGGCCTTCGTTGAACATGTTCCGCAAGATTGTTCGAATATCCTTTGCGATCCACGCTTTACTCAGTATTCGTGCACAGGCCGATCGACAAGAGCAAGTTTTAGATTATCTAACCAATATCACCCACAATCTTCAGATCCAACATGCTGGAGTGTTTAATTGCTGGCTACTACAGTTTTCCAACAAATCTGTACTATCACCGATGCTGAACGACACCGCACAGCGCCTGAGTAATCAAGATATCAGTCTGTTGCAAGCGGACCATCGGGGTCAGCATGTTCCTACATTCCGAGAGCCCAACTTGGTCATAATACTGTGGGAAACCAACAGCAAACATTTGACAACTTCTACACCAGTCAGTGGATAGTGAACATACCGCCCGAATGTCCTACCATTGTCCTGTTTGAACATGATGAAACTGGGACTGATCAGCCAAGGAAATTGGAGAGTATTTCCAAACGAGATTGGTGTTCTACTTCATATTGATCGCAATCAACGAGGACGCCGTGTTCTGCTTTCGTTATCAACCGTTACGCATCACGAGTCACTCCGGCCTCCCCACGCTCGATCAACTGTTCTTCGACCGGCTACAGACGATGCAGTTCAAACTTTTAGTGGCCGGATACGTTAAGGATTCTACACATCCATTTACTGTGAAAAGCTGCACGGTGAGGACACAATGCTGTTTCTTCTCTTTGCTGAAACGCAACAACTTACACTTCATTTGCAACAGCTTCGATGCAACAGCAATGAATCTCTGGCCCAGTGTTATCGCGGTATAATCCGATACATTTGATGCTAAATCGATTTTTATGGCGCAAGTACAAAATTCGCCGTAAGTGGGGTAGCCATGGAACAGTTCGCTATTGCCCAACCGAAGGGACGCTTGCTTACTGTGTGGGAAATTATGCTCAAACCATTCCAGCAGTCTGCCTGGGGCATGATACTGGGCATCCTTGTAACCTACCAGATAATCCATCAGCTGAAGCCGACACTTTTCTCCAACAATCTGCTAGCTTTGGCACTCTTGGGTTTGATAAGCGACAGCTAGTCCTTTCCAAAAGCATCGAGAAAATAACCGCTTGTGCATTGATCGTGCTATTTTTCCAACTCAAGTGTGCGTACGAGGCAAAGCTTGTATCGTACATCACCGAAGCGCCACGTGTCCCAGACGCTAAGTCAGTTGAAGACTTGCGCGAACGCAACATCACTGTACATTATAGAAGTTTCAATATTACGTTAGTGCATAAACTACACGGTATGGTCAAGTTCTACGGCAAAGATCAATTCGAATTCGATGGAATAACGATTGTGGAAAATCGTGCTGCTCTGATTACGGAAAAACTATTTGCCGATAACATGGACGGCTACGGAACGCAATACACACTACTGAGCGAGAATGTGTACGAGGCTATTCCGTTTTACGTATTTGGCGCCAAGTCCCTGCTGGTAAGGCGCTTTCATAACTTTCAACAGCGCGTCTTCGAAGCCGGTATGCAGCAGCGCTGGCGTCGGGAATATTATAATTGCTTTCTATGGTACATCATTCGAGATCGACTTAAGTACACACATCATTCCGAACGTACATACGATGGATCATCTATTATCATTAGCTACAACCATCTCAAGCCACTGTTGCTGTTTTTCTTCGTTCAATGGACCTTGGAGGTAATGGTTTTTGGGATCGAAATATTGGTGGGAATATTTAAACGATCGCAATACATTGATGTCATATAACGTGTGTCGATAAAATTCTTCAATCGTTACTGCAATTTTGTTTTAAATGTTATAAATTAAATCTCGTGAACAGGACAGACATGCTTTTTGGTGTGTTATTCCCCGATCGTCATCATGCCATGATCGTAAGCCTTGTAAATGTACATTTTTGGGTCCATTTTGGCTAAGACTAGAAACCATGTGATTGTAAGCGATGTTATCACAAGTAATCGAGATGCCTCGAGGCAACGGTTTTTTTTACAGACTGTGGATTAAGTACGCAGGGATGAAAATGTATTGAAATTATCTAGAACCTAATTGTGCTGTGCTTAAGGCCAAATCAATCTACGAACATATAGTCCAAATCAATATCGCTTACTCGTTTCACTTGATTCTCAAATATATTGTTACTTCTAAGCTTTCTGATGTTAATCACTCATTGCTCTTTCACCGCTTTATTCTATGACATCGTCTGTGGAATTATGAAAAGGAATGGAGTGCCGTAAAGTATATAAAACATGCAATTTCCTCGTTGTGGTTTAGGATTTAGCAGCCGCGTAGTAAATTCTCGTGTCCTACTGCCACATAAAAGACCTACCATTGCCCTCTTTTGTATTGTATGGCTTTACTACAGTTTGCTACAGCTTTCAGTTTGAGATAGCTGCATTGAGTTTGAGGCCCTAATCGTAAAAATAACGCACTTTATTCGCACGCATTTTGCAGCACTTTTCCTGCAGATGGGCCAGGAAAGCGCCGATACGAGCACATTCCGATCGTTTGTGTTGATATGTGAGGTCAATCGCAAAAAAAATAAATAAATAAATAAATAAATAAAAACAATACAGAACCGTAAGTGTCAAATTTATCTTGCACACCAAAGCTAAAATGTCTTTTTTCCAGCTAATGGCTCAACAAACTATTTGAGAATGTTAAAAAAAGCACTTATCACACTTGTAATGAATTATCACCAATCCCACACGGTTAAGTAAAGAGGTATTGTATAAAAATCGCTCAAAACCATAAGGTGTAATTAATTCGACCGTCACACCACCGATCGATTTTTCATTCTACCGCTGCCAAATGTCACGCTAAGTGGGGGTTCCCATGGCACTATCCTTATCTTTCATTAGCTTATATTCAATATCGCACTTTATCAATGTCCCTCTACTGTATTTTGCTTCATTAAGAATAATAAGCTGATGATCAGTGAAACAATCATACCTGAGAAAGGGTACGCTTAATAAAGTTTTAGTAACCTAGTATCCTTAGTTTAGTGTTCTTTAAAGCAGCATTTGGACATCATGTCCCACAAAACAGTTGTAATATCCTTTGCGATCCTCGCGTTATTCAGTATTCGCTCACAGGCCGATCGACAAGAGCTAGTTTTAGATTATGTAACCAATATCACCCACAATCTTCAGACCCAACATTCTGGAGTATTTAATTGCTGGCTACTACAGTTTTCCAACAAATCTGTACTATCACCGATGCTGAACGACACCGCATAGCGCCTGAGTAATCTACATGTAAGTCTGTTACTAGCGAACCATTGGGGTCAGCATGTTCCTACATTCCGAGAGCCCAACATGGTCATAACCATGGTCAACTGTGGGGAAACCAACAGCAAACATTTGACAACTTCTACATGTTACAGTTCAAACGAAGAGCAAATTAAAGTCAACTTGCTCGTTTGGTGGTTGACTATGAACCAATTTATTACAAAAGAAGGCATAGCCTACTATGGAAGCGAAGCGAAATTCTGCAGAGGTAAAACCACTGTTTGGTAGTCATAGCCTACTACACTACACATTTACACACTTCTACATATTTTAAATTAAAGATCTCTCAGTTTTAATCGAACTGAACAGCCAAAAATTTATTATCCAGCCAAATTACGTCAAATAAAAAGCATTACCATACACTTGATGACCGCAACAGCTTTTCTAACTTACGATGCTGTCAGTTTAAATCACAGCATCAAGCTGGCTGCGTACGTACGCAGCCATCGTGGGGTGATGTTCAGTTGAAGGTGCAGTTTAAAAAATATGAAAAGAATTCAATCAGAACAAAGTAGGCTTTTTATAAAATTGATTAAATCGCATCATATCTGTAATTGTAAAAATAACTTAAAATTAAACTTTATTAGTTTACCAAATCATTTAGCATCAGGGCTTATAAAAAACGGTAAGTATTGGTGTGAATTTGTATTTGCCGTGGCGTACGATTTATCTTATCAGTGAGAACGATCCTTTTCTTCCAATTACTTAGAGTAATTGAGTCTAGTACGGCTATATTAAGCTTACAGCATTATATAGGTGTCATTACGACAATTCTTGTGGCAAGGTTAAACCATCGTATTGTACTGTTCGTAAGTTAATCCTTCTACGCCATATTCCAGTTTATTTCGTTCGTTCCATTTCATTTACTTGATGTCTTAAACAGTTTAATGAATAATTATTGCACGTGATAACACCTCTGGTCACCAATAATTAGACAATCATTATTAAATTGCTACTGAAACCCAACTATAAACGGAATAATTACTAGACAATTTGAAACAAAATCGTTAAGCAAATTATGTTTTCAAGTTTAGTGTGCTTGAAAGCGGCCTTCGTTGAACATGTTCCGCAAGATTGTTCGAATATCCTTTGCGATCCACGCTTTACTCAGTATTCGTGCACAGGCCGATCGACAAGAGCAAGTTTTAGATTATCTAACCAATATCACCCACAATCTTCAGATCCAACATGCTGGAGTGTTTAATTGCTGGCTACTACAGTTTTCCAACAAATCTGTACTATCAACGATGCTGAACGACATCGCACAGCGCCTGAATAATCAAGATGTCAGTCTGTTGCAAGCGGACCATCGGGGTCAGCATGTTCCTACATTCCGAGAGCCCAACTTGGTCATAATACTGTGGGGAAACCAACAGCAAACATTTAACAACTTCTACACCAGCCAGTGGATAGTGAACATACCGCCCGAATGTCCTACCATTGTCCTGTTTGAACATGATGAAACTGGGACTGATCAGCCAAGGAAAATGGAGAGTATTTCCAAACGAGATTGGTGTTCTACTTCATATTGATCGCAATCAACGAGGACGCCGTGTTCTGCTTTCGTTATCAACCGTTACGCATCACGAGTCACTCCGGCCTCCCCACGCTCGATCAACTGTTCTTCGACCGGCTACAGACGATGCAGTTCAAAAGTTTAGTGGCCGGATACGTTAAGGATTACTACACATCCATTTACTGTGAAAAGCTGCACGGTGAGGACACAATGCTGTTTCTTCTCTTTGCTGAAACGCAACAACTTACACTTCATTTGCAACAGCTTCGATGCAACAGCAATGAATCTCTGGCCCAGTGTTTATCTCGGTATAATCCGATACATTTGATGCTAAATCGATTTTATATGGCGCAATACAAAAATTATTGTAAGTGGGGTAGCCATGGAACAGTTCGCTATTGCCACACCGAAGGGACGCTTGCTTACTGTGTGGGAAATTATGCTCAAACCATTCCAGCAGTCTGCCTGGGGCATGATACTGGGCATCCTTGTAACCTACCAGATAATCCATCAGCTGAAGCCGACACTTTTCTCCAACAATCTGCTAGCTTTGGCACTCTTTGGGTTTGATAAGCGACAGCTAGTCCTTTCCAAAAGCATCGAGAAAATAACCGCTTGTGCATTGATCGTGCTATTTTTCCAACTCAAGTGTGCGTACGAGGCAAAGCTTGTATCGTACATCACCGAAGCGCCACGTGTCCCAGACGCTAAGTCAGTTGAAGACTTGCGCGAACGCAACATCACTGTACATTATAGAAGTTTCAATATTACGTTAGTGCATAAACTACACGGTATGGTCAAGTTCTACGGCAAAGATCAATTCGAATTCGATGGAATAACGATTGTGGAAAATCGTGCTGCTCTGATTACGAAAAAACTGTTTGCCGATAACATGGACGGCTACGGAACGCAATACACACTACTGAGCGAAAATGTGTACGAGGCTATTCCGTTTTATGTATTTGGCGCCAAGTCCCTGCTGGTAAGGCGCTTTCATAACTTTCAACAGCGCGTCTTCGAAGCCGGTATGCAGCAGCGCTGGCGTCGGAATATTATAATTGCTTTCTATGGTACATCATTCGAGATCGACTTAAGTACACACATCATTCCGAACGTACATACGATGGATCATCTATTATCATTAGCTACAACCATCTCAAGCCACTGTTGCTGTTTTTCTTCGTTCAATGGACCTTGGAGGTAATGGTTTTTGGGATCAAATATTGGTGGGAATATTTAAACGATCGCAATACATTGATGTCATATAACGTGTGTCGATAAAATTCTTCAATCGTTACTGCAATTTTGTTTTAAATGTTATAAATTAAATCTCGTGAACAGGCAGACATGCTTTTTGGTGTGTTATTCCCCGATCGTCATCATGCCATGATCGTAAGCCTTGTAAATGTACATTTTTGGGTCCATTTTGGCTAAGACTAGAAACCATGTGATTGTAAGCGATGTTATCACAAGTAATCGAGATGCCTCGAGGCAACGGTTTTTTTTTACAGACTGTGGATTAAGTACGCAGGGATGAAAATGTATTGAAATTATCTAGAACCTAATTGTGCTGTGCTTAAGGCCAAATCAATCTACGAACATATAGTCCAAATCAATATCGCTTACTCGTTTCACTTGATTCTCAAATATATTGTTACTTCTAAGCTTTCTGATGTTAATCACTCATTGCTCTTTCACCGCTTTATTCTATGACATCGTCTGTGGAATTATGAAAAGGAATGGAGTGCCGTAAAGTATATAAAACATGCAATTTCCTCGTGGTGGTTTAGATTTAGCAGCCGCGTAGTAAATTCTCGTGTCCTACTGCCACATAAAAGACCTACCATTGCCCGCTTTTGTATTGTATGGCTTTACTACAGTTTGCTACAGCTTTCAGTTTGAGATAGCTGCATTGAGTTTGAGGCCCTAATCGTAAAAATAACGCACTTTATTCGCACGCATTTTGCAGCACTTTTCCTGCAGATGGGCCAGGAAAGAGCCGATACGAGCACATTCCGATCGCTTGTGTTGATATGTGAGGTCAATCGCTAACAAAAAAAAAACAATACAGAACCGTAAGTGTCAAATTTATCTTGCAATCCAAAGCTAAAATGTCTTTTTTCCAGCTAATGGCTCAACAAACTATTTGAGAATGTTAAAAAAAGCACTTATCACACTTGTAATGAATTATCACCAATCCCACACGGTTAAGTAAAGAGGTATTGTATAAAAATCGCTCAAAGCCATAAGGTGTAATTAATTCGACCGTCACACCACCGATCGATTTTTCATTCTACCGCTGCCAAATGTCACGCTAAGTGGGGGTTCCCATGGCACTATCCTTATCTTTCATTAGCTTATATTTAATATCGCACTTTATCAATGTCCCTCTACTGTATTTTGCTTCATTAAGAATAATAAGCTGATGATCAGTGAAACAATCATACCTGAGAAAGGGTACGCTTAATAAAGTTTTAGTAACCTAGTATCCTTAGTTTAGTGTTCTTTAAAGCAGCATTTGGACATCATGTCCCGTAAAACAGTTGTAATATCCTTTGCGATCCTCGCGTTATTCAGTATTCGCTCACAGGCCGATCGACAAGAGCAAGTTTTAGATTATGTAACCAATATCACCCACAATCTTCAGACCAACATTCTGGAGTATTTAATTGCTGGCTACTACAGTTTTCCAACAAATCTGTACTATCAACGATGCTGAACGACATCGCACAGCGCCTGAGTAATCTACATGTAAGTCTGTTACTAGCGAACCATTGGGGTCAGCATGTTCCTACATTCCGAGAGCCCAACATGGTCATAACCATGGTCAACTGTGGGGAAACCAACAGCAAACATTTGACAACTTCTACATGTTACAGTTCAAACGAAGAGCAAATTAAAGTAAACTTGCTCGTTTGGTGGTTGACTATGAACCAATTTATTACAAAAGAAGGCATAGGCTACTATGGAGGAAGCGAAATTCTGCAGAGGTAAAACCACTGTTTGGTAGTCATAGCCTACTACACTACACATTTACACACTTCTACATATTTAAATTAAAGATCTCTCAGTTTAATCGAACTGAACAGCCAAAATTTAATATCCAGCCAAATCACGTCAAATAAAAAGCATTACCATACACTTGATGACCGCAACAGCTTTTCTAACTTACGATGCTGTCAGTTTAAATCACAGCATCAAGCTGGCTGCGTACGTACGCAGCCATCGTGGGGTGATGTTCAGTTGAAGGTGCAGTTTAAAAAATATGAAAAGAATTCAATCAGAACAAAGTAGGCTTTTTATAAAATTGATTAAATCGCATCATATCTGTAATTGTAAAAATAACTTAAAATTAAACTTTATTAGTTTACCAAATCATTTAGCATCAGGGCTTATAAAAAACGGTAAGTATTGGTGTGAATTTGTATTTTGCCGTGGCGTACGATTTATCTTATCAGTGAGAACGATCCTTTTCTTCCAATTACGTAGAGTAATTGAGTCTAGTACGGCTATATTAAGCTTACAGCATTATATAGGTGTCATTACGACAATTCTTGTGGCAAGGTTAAACCATCGTATTGTACTGTTCGTAAGTTAATCCTTCTACGCCATATTCCAGTTTATTTCGTTCGTTCCATTTCATTTATTTGATGTCTTAAACAGTTTAATGAATAATTATTGCACGTGATAACACCTCTGGTCACCAATAATTAGACAATCATTATTAAATTGCTACTGAAACCCAACTATAAACGGAATAATTACTAGACAATTTGAAACAAAATCGTTAAGCAAATTATGTTTTCAAGTTTAGTGTGCTTGAAAGCGGCCTTCGTTGAACATGTTCCGCAAGATTGTTCGAATATCCTTTGCGATCCACGCTTTACTCAGTATTCGTGCACAGGCCGATCGACAAGAGCTAGTTTTAGATTATCTAACCAATATCACTCCACAATCTTCAGATCCAACATGCTGGAGTGTTTAATTGCTGGCTACTACAGTTTTTCCAACAAATCTGTACTATCAACGATGCTGAACGACATCGCACAGCGCCTGAATAATCAAGATGTCAGTCTGTTGCAAGCGGACCATCGGGGTCAGCATGTTCCTACATTCCGAGAGCCCAACTTGGTCATAATACTGTGGGGAAACCAACAGCAAACATTTAACAACTTCTACACCAGTCAGTGGATAGTGAACATACCGCCCGAATGTCCTACCATTGTCCTGTTTGAACATGATGAAACTGGGACTGATCAGCCAAGAAAATTGGAGAGTATTTCCAAACGAGATTGGTGTTCTACTTCATATTGATCGCAATCAACGAGGACGCCGTGTTCTGCTTTCGTTATCAACCGTTACGCATCACGAGTCACTCCGGCCTCCCCACGCTCGATCAACTGTTCTTCGATCGGCTACAGACAATGCAGTTCAAACTTTTAGTAGCCGGATACGTTAAGGACTTCTACACATCCATTTACTGTGAAAAGCTGCACGGTGAGGACACAATGCTGTTTCTTCTCTTTGCTGAAACACAACAACTTACATTTCATTTGCAACAGCTTCGATGCAACAGCAATGAATCTCTGGCCCAGGTGTATCGCGGTATAATCCGATACATTTGATGCTAAATCGATTTTATATGGCGCAATACAATAAATTTATTGTAAGTGGGGTAGCCATGGAACAGTTCGCTATTGCCACGCCGAAGGGACGCTTGCTTACTGTGTGGGAAATTATGCTCAAACCATTCCAGCAGTCTGCCTGGGGCATGATACTGGGCATCCTTGTAACCTACCAGATAATCCATCAGCTGAAGCCGACACTTTTCTCCAACAATCTGCTAGCTTTGGCACTCTTTGGGTTTGATAAGCGACAGCAAGTCCTTTCCAAAACATCGAGAAAATAACCGCTTGTGCATTGATCGTGCTATTTTTCCAACTCAAGTGTGCGTACGAGGCAAAGCTTGTATCGTACATCACCGAAGCGCCACGTGTCCCAGACGCCAAGTCAGTTGAAGACTTGCGCGAACGCAACATCACTGTGCATTACAAAAGCATTAACATTACATTATTGCATAAACTACACGGTATGGTCAAGTTCTACGATAAAGATAATTTTGCTTTCGATGGTATTACATTGGTGGAAAATCGTGCTGCTCTGAAGATGGAAAAGTTGTTTGCTGATAAAATGAAAGGGTACGGAATGCAATACACACTACTGGGCGAGAATGTGTACGAGGCTATTCCGTTTTATCTATTTGGCGCCAAGTCACTGCTGGCAAGGCGCTTTCAAAAATATCAACAACGCGTCTTCGAAGCCGGTATGCAGCAGCACTGGCGTCGGGAGTATTACAATTGCTTTCTCTGGTATATCAATAGCGGCAAGCATCAATATGATATTTACGATGGATCATCCGCTATCATTAGCTATAGGCATCTTAAGCCACTGATGCTGTTTTTCTTAGCTCAATGGGCAATTGAGATAATCGTTTTTGGGATCGAGGTATTGGTGGAAGCATTAAAGCGATCGCAGAACAATTAGCAAGGCGCATGACATGTTACACGTTGCATCGCCATTGTAGTAAACTTTACAAAATACAACTTCATGTACGATACAGCGTGTAAAACATTTATACATCTACAAATTGGAACGCTCTTCGAGAAGCTAAGCCACTGGGCGCCTTCGGTTACGTAATACGACCTATTTTGTTGTTTTCTGGAGCTCATCGTTGTGAACAGTTTACAAACATATTGTCAAATATAAGCTTTCCGATACCAATAAATCATTGCTCTTGCACCGTAAAGCATTTTTACCTGTTCTGTAGTCTACAGCAGTGCTCTCCAACCTTTTCAGGATCGCGGACCACTTGGCTTAGAAAATACATTTGCGCGCGGTCCACATCGATTGAGGGCATACATTTTGTAGACTTGGTTCGAAGTTTTTGATCAAAAATATGTTAAATCTTATTCTAGACGTGCCTATTCAAATTTAAGCTTAATTGTGGAAGAAAATGCACGATAGTTATAGTACTAAGCTTATCTTTTTCAAAAGTGAATTATTTCGCGGACCACAGGTTGGAGACCACTGGCCTGCAGGAATGTAAAACGGAATGACGTGAATCCTCCGAAGGAAATTGAGATGTTAAATATCATAGGATAGCCTACTTAAACCTGAATGGACCACCTTAATCACACCATCGATTAGCGTTCACTAACGATTATTAATATCCCGCCATAGCTCATGAGAACATTCCTAAGCTCGACAAGCCATTACCACCTATACTCATTATTTTCTTTCTCAGCGAATACACGACAAAGCACAAATCACAAATGACAATTTGATCTCTTTCTCCCATGCAGCGCATGAAATTTAATTTCCGCGTTTATTACATTCTACGTTCCTTGGCAGGTCGCCACTTAAAAACATTTCGCTAAGTTAACATCCATACATCCAAGTGGCATATGGATTACGATTTCGAACTACACGAACAAAGATCTTTTACGATTAAGCGGGTTTTTCTCGGTTACCCGATGTTTAAGTATCAGAGTGCGATTGCCAATGCATATCACATGTTAACATCCGAAATTTGAGTGGTTGTTTAATGTATCGCAAAACTTCCTACTACAACGGACGACCTCAATGATTTAGGCTTTGAATAATATCCGAAATTTTAGTGGTTGTTTGAGGGAATTAGAATAAAGAGGTGCCACTTTCGCCGCACAGCTTACATGATGGAGCTGACGCTGTATAGCCGCATCGCATCCACAATGGCACTGATGCTATAGTGACATACCTAATCCACAATGGCGTCAATGCAATTGCTGGTCACTATCCGCTAAGGGGCTGATGCTGTATCAGTGTACCTTATTCACAATGGTGTAAGGTTTTATACTAGATGTTACATCCGAAATTTAGGTGGTTGTTTAACAGATCTTTTCAGCCTGAACGCCTTTCCATGCGATCGGCCTGAAGAAAGAAGAGCTGCTGAGACTTAGTGCTGAAAAAGCCGAATAGTCGGTCTTTTACTGCATCTCTTTCGCTCTCCCGATTGCGATCCACTCCTAGGCGTAAATCGCGATGATTTATACCCACACACACACACACACACATTGACTTATGCGCATGTATGAATAAGAAGTGCCGTGGTGTTGGTGTATTCGTTAACCATGGTTTTCACACCGCGTACCAGCGCGTCTCCGCCGCCAGCTTCAAATACCGGGAACATGAGCCGCTTCAGCACGAACAGAGACGAGCCACGCGGTTGCAACGCACGTTGATGGGGAAGTATGCGACGCGATGGATCGTTTCCTTACGGTGGTCCATGCTGAACGTCAATGAGAACACTGATCAGAGAACAGAGACGATTAGAAAGATGAATATTAAATTTTATTCTTATTAAGAGAAGGAAGGTGAAAGTAGCGGTATTGAAAACTTACCATTTTCTAGTTTTTAAGTCTAACGGCCGCTGGTTCCGTGCTGGTGAAACCGGTCCCGACACACGCACTGATTTTCTAACCTTGCAGCAGGCCGACATGACGCCATCAACGGAAATAACGCCAACGCTTTGCCGCGCACGTTTTTCACCAGACGGCAGCCATTTTGTTGCAACAACCGTGCTCCGTTGACCGCATCCGAGGGCCAACTGAACTGCGATGCCGGTTTGCTACACGCCAGCCAAGCTACGCACAGCTGCCGCCACTGCAGCAGCAACGCCCTTCCAGTAACAACCGGGGGTGCTACCGGGAGACACACCCGGCGCCCGCGCGGCAATGCTCGCAGAACCTCACGCACGAAACGTCTGCTCCGCTTCACACACCAGTTAGAAATGGCCGACTTCCCACCATCGTATGCTCTTTTTTATATTGACAACGTCCAAAACGGTCACTGTGTTCGTGCAATGCACATCACACACACACCACAACACTGCGTATTATTAGCGGTCCAACACTGACGCCGACTATTTTCTGCACCTCATAACGTCACAATTGTTCGCCAAATATGTGAATGCATTAGAAATGAGCTTGAAAATCTCGAATAATATAAAGTTCACTTGATTTACCATCAATTTCGCACGAATCGAACGCTTAAAACAAGCAGAAAGATCACGCACACACATGCACGATAGTCGTTGGTCGATTTTTCTCATCAGCAAGCTTACGCACACACACGCATTCAGCCCATTTGGCAGATGGTCTCGAACAGGGTGGTTGTGAGAATTTTGAGCATCGTGACAGTTCTAATGTGGCCCAAAACTGACATGGGTACAAATTTAAATTTGTGCATTTGGGGTAATTTTCAGCTGGTTTCGTTTGGTAAATGAATTTAAAAAGCTTAAAATAGGAAATCTGAATCTCTCTTGTTGTACATTACAATTTAATACAAAAACTTCACGATGCATTTAAAATGATACACTTTTTAAATTCCATTCCCATACTTTACTACCGAATGTATGAAAGGTAATTTATCGCTTTCGCACGCGGGACATTTAGACTCCACCAAATCTAAAGGGATATTTTGGGACATAACGGAATCGGGCAGATAGGGCCATTTCAAAACGCCGGTTACGTTACACCACAGAATAGTTCGAATAAATGAAAAATCAACACATTAGCGGAAAATTGCTTTTTGCCATTAGCTTGTATATCTTTATTAACCATCATTTGGACACATTAATGTAAAATAAGAATATTTAAATTGCACACTTACCCAAACAGCATATGCGTCGTTGACGTCCATGGGGAATTGATTTCTCCAGTAGATGGCCACTTCGGGAATGCTAGCTACGTTCCCCCTTGTATTGCCGGTAAACCCTTTCTAAGTATGAATTTCAAAAATCTATTCGCAAGGGCGCAAATCATTTTAAATGTTCCAAACGAGCGCAACAGTGTACGTATCATCGTTTACGTATCGATGTTTAAACAGTGTATCTTATTATTATCGTGTTAGTGGTTAATTGTTTAAATAGAATCTATAATTCTACATCGCTTTTTGTATGGTAAAGCATCCTTTCAAATGCACGAGAGATGCATTATCACAGTCTTTGGTAATTTCAACATAAATTAGACAAAATTTACGGCTTGTTTGTTGTACAGCATATTTTCTTGATTTTTTTTACTACGCATGCGCGTTCCCCCAGCGGTGCAGCAATCAGGATTGCGTTTTTTCAGTCAGATAATATGGTATATAGAGGGGAATGTTTAGTCAAAATAAATAAACCTTTAAATGCACACATTGTGGTATTTGACTTGGTGCGATTTCTTTTAAATTTACACAGTTTTCCTTGCGGCAGTTAGACACATTCGACCATGTATAATCGCTATATGTAACGTACTCGTTTATGTATCATATTATCGTTGCTCATTAATTGTTTCTTTAACGAACTAAAATGTTTGTTTTTTCTAAATTTTAAATTACCAACGTCGAATTGTACCGCATTGGGGCCACGAAAATCATATGTTTAAAAAAATATAAAAAATATCTGTGCATTGGTATTATTATCAGTGTACCGTTCAGTTGTTGCCGATTGATCAGCAGTGGTGAGGAGGTTCTTCCCTTTTACGTATGTGTATAATCAAACTATGTATAAGTACTACAGGACGGCATATCATAAGTGATTGTGATTTGTAAATTAAGAAGCATTGAATAGAAAACATATTAAATACCAATAATTACCTTGTTTTCTCTGGCAGTTGACACAATGTGTGTAGACGTTTCTCATTTCGTAACTCTTTTCTCCAGATTGTTTTCAGTTGTTTTTAGATTCTGATTTGGTTCGTCATCTTGTTTTGTTTGTTTGTCAATCGGATATCAATCGGTTACATTCCCATTCTAATCCCCGTTATCACCTATGGCTTAAACCCATGGAAAGGCACATGTTTAGGGCAGATTTTAATTTTTTTTTTTTAGGAAAATTAAGGTTTCACATCCCATTCTAGTTCCAAGCCAGCAGATGACCACTGCTAGTGGTGGAGATTGCATATCACGCTCATATTAATCACAAGCATTCGTATTATCGCATCTTTAGTGAAATTCCTCAGTTTAATATTTCATTTAATATTTCAACCTTTGTGGCGTTTCAATTCTTCTATTTTCATCGTTATATTATGACGGTTTAAACAAAAGAAATTCCAACATTCAACAATGAAAGAAACCGATTGGTTCTACCATGGCAAATGATTACGATGCATAAACATAATCTATTAGTAGCGCGTTGTATTACATCGCGTTCATTTCCTTTCTTATGCTTGGATTTGTTTTAAGAAACATTAATAAATTGATTCAATTTTAATAATTACGACGGCGCAGCACACTGCAAATGCGCTGAGCTGATTTGAGATATTCTGTTTTGTATAACATTTTGGAATGGGAAGACATGTTTTAACCATTATCTTTACAGTATATTTACTGAATTAATTCAATATCACTTTCTATCGTAAAGCTTTGAACGTTGGAATTTAATGGTACGATTTTTCTACTCAAGAATTACTGCTATAAGATTAGCAATACGAACGAATATTTAAAAAAAGTCATATTTAAAGTTTGCCTGTTGCTTGTCTATAGACATTATGCAGCATAATAGGTAGAGAGAAAACCTTTTTGTAGGGCGTTTGCAGGTACCCGGTAGAGCGATTTTTACAACAGCCAGGTAGCTTTTGTCTTTCAAGGGAATTACTTTTCGGTGAAGGTTCTATAGATAAGAGGATGCAATGAAATCATTTCGAAACATAACTTTGCTTAGCCGTTGCTTGCTTTTGGTACCGACCGAAATGTAGAGAATAGAGCTGTTTGTTACCCCGATTCCGTGCACAGGTAAGTAAGTGGCCATTTCCTTACAGGTAAACTCTCTTCGATACCTGTACGTACTCGTTGATATGTATATGTTCCACAACACATAACCATGTGTACCCTGTCCCTTCCTCTTCTTTCAGTGCTTTTAGCAATTGCTATTGTAGATTTTTGTACGACTTAGGGCATAAAAACGTGCTTTTCTTCCTCTGCCTTTGCCATCAAAATAGGACGTTACACACGAAAATGATGAGAATAATAAAATATTTCGTTTAAGAGATCCCGGTGTCTACGAAAGGTTTGTGTAGTAAGTAAAATAATGAAACGCGCCCTCTAAAGCATACTGTACGGTTTGTGTTACCAAATTTATTTATGGTTAGCTTTATCGGTTGGTTGTGTGTAGTTGGTTTCATGTTTCCATTTATTTTCGTTTCTGCTGCTCCACCGTAAGAAAGTACACTCTGCACAAACTGATCCCTTTAATTGCTTGGACATCCTTCACGTTTTGCGTTAAATGACTGAGCGGAAAGGGGGCGACTACATTCCAAGTGAAAGTCAAATTATGTATAGAAAACGCAGTTCAGTAACTGACTCACCTTACCTAACTACTACCACTGCCAATACTTTGCTTTCAAAAATGCTTAAACCCTTTCCGATGTGTAATTTGCCCTTCGCACTCGTACTCGGATACACATTGGATGTAAGTTGCCTGCCAAAATTCTTGCTTAACACGCACCTCGCCTTCTCGCTGTAATTTCTAGTCTATATTGTTATTATTATTATTCCTTTAGCTTACATTCTAAGTGCTAGCCGAAAAAAGTATGTTTGAATGCCTTGCCTGCTGAGCCCTGCATTTTTATGACTATAACACAATATATTTCAGTGGAAGATAACGAAAGATAAAGGGAATACATAATTGTCTCTCGAAGGCGTCAGAAAAAAAACTCAAAGCATTTACAAGTCAGTTGAGTATATAAAAAGCTAAGTTACTAACTGTTTTGAGAAAATTCGCTTTAAAACAAAATCACACTATTAAATGGGTTTTATTAGTATCGTCTATTGGTTCTAAGAGTCTGTGTGCTTAGTCATACTTTTACAAAACAAAAAAAGGAAACCTTAAAGAGAACTCTTGCATGATGATCTTTTGTAATAAATAAAAGGGATTTAAAACCAATCCAATTATTACAAATTCAATCCTGTGTTTGCGTTTGTGTCTTGCAGTTTTCCAATATTCTGCGCATGCTCTGAGCTAACTACCTAATTTTAGTCGCTTTTGCATGAAGACGCATATCGAACTCCTGCTGTCTGTCCACTTGTGGGGCACTCCTTTGCTAGATTATTTAAACCTATCGAGCGTGTCGTCGCCCTATGTGTATGTGGAATACATTTAAACTTAAAACAAAACTTCTGTTCATCAAACGTGATAGATACCTAACTTTCTTTCTGTGTATCTCTTTCTGTCTGTTCCCACTATGTCATTAATAATTCTGCGCAACAGTTCACGAACTGTGCTTACGTACTAATTGCTCACACTATCTGCTTTAAACTGATAAGAGACTGCTACTACTCGGCTGTTATGATTCTTGTTTTTAAACTACTAATATGCTAAAACGAGCATCCCATGCCAGCTGGCAGAATAATACGCCTACCACCGCTTTGCTTACTATTTTTGCTGATGCTGGCTTTTTTTCCACGGCATTAGCTGATTCCGTTTAGGTAGTTCTGTACACAACTTGTAAATGATCGATCGCTGAGGGTCGGTAGTGACAATCTTTTTCGTTTTTCTCTATTAATTTTTGGTCTTCTGAATAGATGAGTTCGTTATCATGTTGAGTAATGGTGCACAGGGGGGGACCTTTACACCAGGCTACACACCACACAATCGGGAGATGCGTTTTGCATAGAACTCTTTACTGTTTGCTTATCATCCTATCTTCTTTGACGCGTGATTGCCGAGAAAGGATTCATTCTCTTGAAGACGTGTATTGATCCTGCACACCCCAGGCGCGCGCGCACACACTTCAGTTGACTATTTAGTTTTTGTTTCCCCACTGCACAGCATGGCCTTTGAGTGTGAGTGTGTGTGAGTTTTATCTTTGAAAGCTGTTTTGCGCCATTATTGTTCGCGTTAAGAGTAGCGGCAGCTGCAGTTTGATGTGTACTCTTCTCTGTACTCTGTCGCGCACACACTCGCACACCCCTCTTATTCATCATACCATCATCCCTATGCCTTTTTTTAGGCATGCGCTCGCGGTATCGTTTTTGTTTTTGATTAGCCGGTTATTAAGCTGTTTAATAGTAACCGCTGTGTGCGTATTGATCAGTTTTGGCGTAGCCCTGCGAATACGCTTGCGCGTCTAGTTGGAAGAATGAAATATTGATAATGATGGTCGGTTGGGTTCGAATAGGTTGAAGAAAGGCCAGGGAGGTTTTGTGAAGGAAAGGAAATTGAGGCAGAAAATGGTAAGGGAGAAAATTGAATCATTTTTCATTAGCTGTTTGCATGTATCAATGGATAGTAAAGAAATATATATCTCTTTGTTTTGCGAAGGTTAAATAATGATCAATCCAAGTTTCTACTTTGGTTTGTGTGATTGTTTTCCGTTCTTTAACGGAAGCATTCAATCAGCGTAGTTCATGTTTCAAAATGATAAATAATCCCGCAAATATTTAGACCACCTCCATTATATCATCTCGTCCCTGTACGTGGCTAACAAACTTAAAACAAACGTAAAACCTCTTCATCCCCACGATCGCAGTTGAGTTTTTCTTTTGCTGTTGATTTAATTGTCATTCTTCGTAGTCGTATTTTGATTCTTGATTCTTCGCGTATTTTCATTTGGCAGAATTTGCTTAATATGTTTTAAAGTTTGTCTCTCTTCATGGCGGTTAATGGCGGTTAATACATAACACTGCATAATGACGCTCTATTTATATATATTTTGATCAACCGGCTCGCTAGTCACGAAAATACTGTTAATATAGCGTTTTACTTCATCAAATGTACAAAATATGTTCTTCGATTAATGTGTGATAGAGTTGAATATGTTTCATTTCCTCCAGTTGCGTCCTTCACATCGTGTTTTTGAATAGCTTATCGCGTTATTTTTCGTACTGTTTTGCATTGTTGGCATATGTATGCCCAGTTTATTTCTTCATAGTTTCTCGTCTTAAGTCGTACTTGTTTTTTAAAACAAAAAAAAATACTCCATACGTATTGCCAGTTTTTTTTTTCGGCATAATTTCTTTTTCTGCAAGCTCAACTACGACCGTTTTTCCCCGCGAATTCTTCAAGAATGAAATTAATGATGAAATAATAACATTAAAATGTAAATTATTCCCAAGCCTAAGTTGCTACGAATGATAATTCGGTTGGTAATCGATTATTTTTGCAAAAAAAAACGAACTTAATTCTCATTGCATTCCTACCATTCCGCATCGATAGTGCGAATGCGGTATTTAGTTCACTATTTCGTGCTGCTAATCGTCACGTAACGTCTACTTTTCATCACAATTGCAAGATTCTCCTAGCATTGATACCATTGCATTGGTTCGTTGCAACAAATAATATAGAATGATTGTCTTTACTTTATTTCTAGCATTTGTACTTTGTTACTTGATCGAGCTCGATCGACATCACTGTTATACGGACCTTTAATTTACTTTCACTGTTTGCAGTGTCGTAAAACTTACGATACAATGGTTTATAGAGCCGGCTCTGCTATGTGTTTTTTTTGTATCGTACAATGTACTCTTGTTGTAAGAAATAATAATATAAACCACTAATCGCTAAGTGGTATCGAATTCTCACTGTTCTTAGTTTAACAATCCTAAAAGATCATTCTACTTTCCCGATTAGATAGACACTATTGCCAGTTAGAGCGTTGGCACGCTCGCAGTAAGTGTCTACAGACTTCGGTCACCATGGTAACGTTACCACCATGGTTCAAGGAAATGCAGAGTATTTAAATGCAAGGAAAGGAGGAAAAGATTGATGCATCTACGAAGGGAGCATGAGTTTTGTCGTACTTACCGTAGCCACTGTAGGCAGTGGAGCGATCGTCGTACTGCTGGCTGGCGTATGTGTCTGTCGAAACAGCACTATAGTCCGCGGTGGTGCCGTACGTTTGGCTGTAATCCTGCGTGTAGCCAGACTGATAGCGTGTATCGTATGTGGCCGTATTGCTGTTAACAGTGGAACAAATAGAAGGCACAAATAAGTTATTCAAAAAGGGGTTTAAACTAACGAATAATCTGTTATGAACTTGAACGAGAAGCAGATGGTCCACACGCTTGAACAATAACAATCAGTGGACAAGAACAGTAAGTAGAAGTTCATCTGACTGAAAAAGCGACAAATTTAACATCTATCTACTTCAGTAGTTTATGTACCTATAATCATAGTGTGTGGTATCGTACTCCGTGCCAGTGCTGGGATACCCGTACTAGCCATCGTCGTGTTGCCGTACGAGCTTTGGCTTGTCTGTATCCGTTGCTGGCGTAGCCGGCTTGCGGTGCGGCCGTGTTTCCATATCCGCCAGTGTTGGCCGCAGGTGTGTGCGTGTACTGATGTTCCATTTGTGGAGCATGCGCGTTCGGATCGCTATAGCCACCGTGGTTGGCCATTGCTGGGGTGGAGCACTGTACGACGGAACCGGAGCCGCTGCACCGTGATGCGGTGGCATAGCCTTTCGGTGGCAGTGCGCGTGTTGGCGGGCCAGCATCGTACCGTCCACGCTTCGGTCCCGGTGGGCCTCCCACTCCAGGGATACCCCGCGCTTGTTGATCGGCGGTACGGCGGACGGGTTCGCTGGCTGCCGTGAGTCGAACTGGCGTGGTGGCGT
>NW_024428120.1:32500-35000 GCF_017562075.2 Anopheles merus | reverse complement strand
AAGACTAGGGTTTGGGCGTGTCCATGCCGGCGCCGAGTACAAGTTACCGCGTTCAAAGTTTGGTAAGCAGCGCACTCGACCTCCAACACAACACGTCCCGTGTCTTGATATGCTCTCTACAAAAGCGTGCGCTAATGCAGGTACAAATTAATGTACGTCCCAGATAGTGACGATCTCTGGGAGGAAGAACCTTAAGGAACTCCCCGCACATATCAAGACTTATAGGTGAGAACGGCCAATCACCTATTTCTCTTAGTAAAACTCACAACTCATTCCTTGGGTTTGGAAGTGTCCATGTCGGTGCCGAGTACAAGTTACCGCGTTCAAAGTTTGGTAAGCAGCGCACTCGACCTCCAACATAACCCTTCACGTCTTGATATGCTCTCTACAAAAGCGTGCGCTATGTAGGTACAAATTAATGTACGTCCCAGATAGTGACGATCTCTGGGAGGAAGAACCTTAAGGAAACATATCCCGCCAATTACAAACTCACCTTGGGTTTGGAAGTGTCCATGTCGGTGCCGAGTACAAGTTACCGCGTTCAAAGTTTGGTAAGCAGCGCACTCAACCTCCAACATAACCTTCACGTCTTGATATGCTCTCTACAAAAGCGTGCGCCTATGTAGGTACAAATTAATGTACGTCCCAGATAGTGACGATCTCTGGGAGGAAGAACCTTAAGGAACTCCCCGCACATATCAAGAATTATAGGTAACGCTGCCAATACCTGTTTCTCTTAGTAAAACTCACAACTCATTCCTTGGGTTTGGAAGTGTCCATGTCGGTGCCGAGTACAAGTTACCGCGTTCAAAGTTTGGTAAGCAGCGCACTCGACCTCCAACATAACACTTCACGTCTTGATATGCTCTCTACAAAAGCGTGTGCCTATGTAGGTACAAATTAATGTACGTCCCAGATAGTGACGATCTCTGGGAGGAAGAACCTTAAGGAACTCCCCGCACATATCAAGAATTATAGGTAACGCTGCCAATTACCTGTTTCTCTTAGTAAAACTCACAACTCATTCCTTGGGTTTGGAAGTGTCCATGTCGGTGCCGAGTACAAGTTACCGCGTTCAAAGTTTGGTAAGCAGCGCACTCAACCTCCAACATAACCCTTCACGTCTTGATATGCTCTCTACAAAAGCGTGTGCCTATGTAGGTACAAATTAATGTACGTCCCAGATAGTGACGATCTCTGGGAGGAAGAACCTTAAGGAACTCCCCGCACATATCAAGAATTATAGGTAACGCTGCCAATTACCTGTTTCTCTTAGTAAAACTCACAACTCATTCCTTGGGTTTGGAAGTGTCCATGTCGGTGCCGAGTACAAGTTACCGCGTTCAAAGTTTGGTAAGCAGCGCACTCGACCTCCAACATAACCCTTCACGTCTTGATATGCTCTCTACAAAAGCGTGTGCCTATGTAGGTACAAATTAATGTACGTCCCAGATAGTGACGATCTCTGGGAGGAAGAACCTTAAGGAACTCCCCGCACATATCAAGAATTATAGGTAACGCTGCCAATTACCTGTTTCTCTTAGTAAAACTCACAACTCATTCCTTGGGTTTGGAAGTGTCCATGTCGGTGCCGAGTACAAGTTACCGCGTTCAAAGTTTGGTAAGCAGCGCACTCAACCTCCAACATAACCCTTCACGTCTTGATATGCTCTCTACAAAAGCGTGCGCTATGTAGGTACAAATTAATGTACGTCCCAGATAGTGACGATCTCTGGGAGGAAGAACCTTAAGGAACTCCCCGCACATATCAAGAATTATAGGTAACGCTGCCAATACCTGTTTCTCTTAGTAAAACTCACAACTCATTCCTTGGGTTTGGAAGTGTCCATGTCGGTGCCGAGTACAAGTTACCGCGTTCAAAGTTTGGTAAGCAGCGCACTCAACCTCCAACATAACCCTTCACGTCTTGATATGCTCTCTACAAAAGCGTGTGCCTATGTAGGTACAAATTAATGTACGTCCCAGATAGTGACGATCTCTGGGAGGAAGAACCTTAAGGAACTCCCCGCACATATCAAGAATTATAGGTAACGCTGCCAATTACCTGTTTCTCTTAGTAAAACTCACAACTCATTCCTTGGGTTTGGAAGTGTCCATGTCGGTGCCGAGTACAAGTTACCGCGTTCAAAGTTTGGTAAGCAGCGCACTCGACCTCCAACATAACACTTCACGTCTTGATATGCTCTCTACAAAAGCGTGTGCCTATGTAGGTACAAATTAATGTACGTCCCAGATAGTGACGATCTCTGGGAGGAAGAACCTTAAGGAACTCCCCGCACATATCAAGACTTATAGGTAACGCTGCCAATTACCTGTTTCTCTTAGTAAAACTCACAACTCATTCCTTGGGTTTGGAAGTGTCCATGTCGGTGCCGAGTACAAGTTACCGCGTTCAAAGTTTGGTAAGCAGCGCACTCGACCTCCAACATAACACTTCACGTCTTGATATGCTCTCTACAAAAGCGTGTGCCTATGTAGG
>NW_024428120.1:0-27500 GCF_017562075.2 Anopheles merus | reverse complement strand
AGTGGAAGAACTCCACCGTGATACGGGAGACATTGCTAACGGTCACTCTGCACAGGTGCCAATACCACCTCGTGACGGGAAACATTGCTGAAAGCGGCTTCTCTGCACTGCTGGGCTACCACCTTGTGACGGGAGACATTGCTAGCGGTCACTCTGCACTAGTGGAAGAACTCCACCGTGATACGGGAGACATTGCTAACGGTCACTCTGCACAGGTGCCAATACCACCTCGTGACGGGAAACATTGCTTTAAACCGAACGGCATCTCTGCGCGCATACACCCCAACAACACTAGACGAACATTGTCTTTGGCTACTCCGATCGGTATACATGATTATGACGGATACATTGAATGGCTATAGTGGGTTGGGTTGAAATTACCGCGGCTGCATTTTTGTTAAAACTGTAAACCGTACGGTGTCCTTCTAACAGGCGGATACCTTTGTACGGCTACAGAGTTGAATTACCCGGCTGCGTTTTGACCACTATAGTCCAATCGGTACTCTGCACTCTCATGTATACTAATGTTTCACTTGGATACACCCCACTGTTTTGTCCTACGGGCGTGTAAGCTCTCCACGACGGGATGCATTGATTGGTTCAGCGATCTTTCTGCACTTCGTGGATCTACTCCTTCGATGTGTCGGGAAACATTGCTAGCGGTCACTCTGCACTAGTGGAAGAACTCCACCGTGATACGGGAGACATTGCTAACGGTTACTCTGCACCTCGTCGAGTTACCACCGTGTGTCGGAAGACTTTGCTCCTGAGTCTCTCTGCACTGCGTAAGCTACCGCCGTGTGTCGGGAAGCATTGCTAGCGGTCACTCTGCACTAGTGGAATGATACCACCGTGATACGGGAGACATTGCTAACGGCTACTCTGCACTTCGCGGACCTGCTTACTCTGTGACGGGAGACTTGCTAGCGGCTTCTCTGCACTACTGGGCTACCACCTTGTGACGGGAGACATTGCTAGCGGTCACTCTGCACTAGTGGTAGAACACCACCGTGATACGGGAGACATTGCTAACGGTCACTCTGCACAGGTGCCAATACCACCTTGTGACGGGAAACATTGCTAGAAACCGATCGGCATCTCTGCGCGATTACTTGAACACACCCCCAACTTAGTCAACTGTTAAACTTTTTCGTAATCACGGCGGGACACATTGCTCGAGCTCTAACGGACCTCTGCACGCATGAAACATGGTGGCGGGAATCATTGCTAGAACCGAACGGCGCCTCTGCGCGATGTACAAGCTCAACAGGAACCTCGTATCGGCTGCCGAGCCGGAGCTCGAACAACTTGGACTATCACCTCTAATTATATCAACTCACACCTCCCCCGAGGGTTCCGCAGAATTGCTTCTGGGTCCCCTTATCGTTAATTGCGATTCGTGTTTGCATTACACTACATTGAGCTATTCCAACTTGTTTATCCGCATGGCGAACATTTGCTGCATAGAACATTTAAGTTCCACTTTGCTCTCCCCTACGTGGGTCTGAGCTTCGCTCTCAGGGAAAGTTATGCCACATTTGGTAAGGGAAACCCGGTTTCATCACGCTATTTTACCTGCACCATGACCCCAGACACATTTGTTCAATGGATTAGATCCAAGGAACGCCGACAAACCATGCACCACTACCCTTAATAGCTCATCGAGCTTAGCGTGAATCCTTCGAGTTTCCCTAAAAAGTTCGATTGGTCTTGCAGTGTTTAAAGACAACGAAGCTTAGTTTCAAGCATGCATTTAATATACGCTTACGAAAACCTCTTAAACTGTTACGACTTTTATGCTTGAAACCATCACGACGAAGTCTTAGGGTCCGTAGACCCGTGATGTACCGCTCCAGGGAGCTTTTTGAAAGGTTGGGTAGGTCCTTTCAGGGTCCGTAGACCCTCTACGCTGCCAGTTCTCAGCGTAAGAGTACAGCAAACTAGCCAGCTACTGTCTCTTCATGGGTCCGAAGACCCAAAAATATATTTGCTACTGACCACCTTAAGCGATGCTGGGGTGTCTGTAATTTTCGAGATTTTGTCCCCGGGACACCTAGTCCGGGGCATAAGCCGTGTACTACAAGGCCTAATTTTACTCTAATATACGCATATCAACTCGAAATCATAGGTTAAGATCATCGGCAGACACCACCAGACACCACTTTTGCTTCATAAGTTCGGACTATGGTCATACGACGAACTAAATCGGGGAGGGGACGTATGACCCAAATGGGGGCCGAAATGACCCACCGACACCTCAAACCATGCTCCTACGACAAAATAGAGGTAAAAACTACGATTTGGTGAAATTTTCATTTTTGACCTCGGAGCAAGGTACCCTCCCTATAGTAGGCAATGAACAAATGATCATGTTCCCAGGAGGGCAAAAGTTGGGAACTCGAGAGGAAAGCGCTAATGGCGCGCCTTACCTAGGGGCCCGTAGAGTAAAAAGGGTACCCCCAAAAAAGTTGTTGTTTGACGTTCTGGTTTCACTTTTCATCATCTAAAATGCGTTTTCTACACGTTTTCAGTGATTTTGGCGAAAAAAAATTTTTTGACTACTCGAGCTCTCCGGCCCGTTCGGTGACCATTTTTTGACAAAAGCTAGGGAGCTGCCCCTAGGTTTGGGGTGTCACAAAATTTTGAAAAGTGGTCAAAAAACCACTATCCAGAATCGGATGTAGAATCATTAGACGAACTTAAAATTGTTCTACGACCCATGTCTGCGACGTTTAGTTTTCGAGTTATGGCCCGCCGTAGGTCTGACGGAGAACTTTTGCTAAGCGCACTTTGATGTTTGTATGAAAAAGTACCCTACCTAGGGACGCGTAGAGCAAATTGGTACCCCCGGGCATGTTGTCGGTTGACTTTCTGGTTGCACTTTTCATCATCTAGGGTGTGTTTCTGACACGTTTTGAGGGTTTTTAGCGAAAAAAATTTTTTTGACTACTCGAGCTCTCCGGCCCGTTCGGTGCACTTTTTTGCAAAAAGCTAGGGAGCTGTCCCTAGGTTCGGGGTGTCACAAAATGATGAAAAGTGGTCAAAAAACCACTATCCAGAATCGGATAGAGAATGATTAGACGAGCTTAAAATTGTTCTACGACCCATGTCTGCGACGTTTAGTATTCGAGTTATGGCCCGCCGTAGGTCTGACCGAGCAATTTTTGTTCCGCGCACTTTGTGCACCGTGCACATTGATGTTTGTATGAAAAAGTACCCTACCTAGGGACGCGTAGAGCAAATTGGTACCCCCGGGCATGTTGTCGGTTGACTTTCTGGTTGCACTTTTCATCATCTAGGGTGTGTTTCTGACACGTTTTGAGGGTTTTTAGCGAAAAAAATTTTTTTGACTACTCGAGCTCTCCGGCCCGTTCGGTGCACTTTTTTGCAAAAAGCTAGGGAGCTGTCCCTAGGTTCGGGGTGTCACAAAATGATGAAAAGTGGTCAAAAAACCACTATCCAGAATCGGATAGAGAATGATTAGACGAGCTTAAAATTGTTCTACGACCCATGTCTGCGACGTTTAGTATTCGAGTTATGGCCCGCCGTAGGTCTGACCGAGCAATTTTTGTTCCGCGCACTTTGTGCACCGTGCACATTGATGTTTGTATGAAAAAGTACCCTACCTAGGGACGCGTAGAGCAAATTGGTACCCCCGGGCATGTTGTCGGTTGACTTTCTGGTTGCACTTTTCATCATCTAGGGTGTGTTTCTGACACGTTTTGAGGGTTTTTAGCGAAAAAAATTTTTTTGACTACTCGAGCTCTCCGGCCCGTTCGGTGCACTTTTTTGCAAAAAGCTAGGGAGCTGTCCCTAGGTTCGGGGTGTCACAAAATGATGAAAAGTGGTCAAAAAACCACTATCCAGAATCGGATAGAGAATGATTAGACGAGCTTAAAATTGTTCTACGACCCATGTCTGCGACGTTTAGTATTCGAGTTATGGCCCGCCGTAGGTCTGACCGAGCAATTTTTGTTCCGCGCACTTTGTGCACCGTGCACATTGATGTTTGTATGAAAAAGTACCCTACCTAGGGACGCGTAGAGCAAATTGGTACCCCCGGGCATGTTGTCGGTTGACTTTCTGGTTGCACTTTTCATCATCTAGGGTGTGTTTCTGACACGTTTTGAGGGTTTTTAGCGAAAAAAATTTTTTTGACTACTCGAGCTCTCCGGCCCGTTCGGTGCACTTTTTTGCAAAAAGCTAGGGAGCTGTCCCTAGGTTCGGGGTGTCACAAAATGATGAAAAGTGGTCAAAAAACCACTATCCAGAATCGGATAGAGAATGATTAGACGAGCTTAAAATTGTTCTACGACCCATGTCTGCGACGTTTAGTATTCGAGTTATGGCCCGCCGTAGGTCTGACCGAGCAATTTTTGTTCCGCGCACTTTGTGCACCGTGCACATTGATGTTTGTATGAAAAAGTACCCTACCTAGGGACGCGTAGAGCAAATTGGTACCCCCGGGCATGTTGTCGGTTGACTTTCTGGTTGCACTTTTCATCATCTAGGGTGTGTTTCTGACACGTTTTGAGGGTTTTTAGCGAAAAAAATTTTTTTGACTACTCGAGCTCTCCGGCCCGTTCGGTGCACTTTTTTGCAAAAAGCTAGGGAGCTGTCCCTAGGTTCGGGGTGTCACAAAATGATGAAAAGTGGTCAAAAAACCACTATCCAGAATCGGATAGAGAATGATTAGACGAGCTTAAAATTGTTCTACGACCCATGTCTGCGACGTTTAGTATTCGAGTTATGGCCCGCCGTAGGTCTGACCGAGCAATTTTTGTTCCGCGCACTTTGTGCACCGTGCACATTGATGTTTGTATGAAAAAGTACCCTACCTAGGGACGCGTAGAGCAAATTGGTACCCCCGGGCATGTTGTCGGTTGACTTTCTGGTTGCACTTTTCATCATCTAGGGTGTGTTTCTGACACGTTTTGAGGGTTTTTAGCGAAAAAAATTTTTTTGACTACTCGAGCTCTCCGGCCCGTTCGGTGCACTTTTTTGCAAAAAGCTAGGGAGCTGTCCCTAGGTTCGGGGTGTCACAAAATGATGAAAAGTGGTCAAAAAACCACTATCCAGAATCGGATAGAGAATGATTAGACGAGCTTAAAATTGTTCTACGACCCATGTCTGCGACGTTTAGTATTCGAGTTATGGCCCGCCGTAGGTCTGACCGAGCAATTTTTGTTCCGCGCACTTTGTGCACCGTGCACATTGATGTTTGTATGAAAAAGTACCCTACCTAGGGACGCGTAGAGCAAATTGGTACCCCCGGGCATGTTGTCGGTTGACTTTCTGGTTGCACTTTTCATCATCTAGGGTGTGTTTCTGACACGTTTTGAGGGTTTTTAGCGAAAAAAATTTTTTTGACTACTCGAGCTCTCCGGCCCGTTCGGTGCACTTTTTTGCAAAAAGCTAGGGAGCTGTCCCTAGGTTCGGGGTGTCACAAAATGATGAAAAGTGGTCAAAAAACCACTATCCAGAATCGGATAGAGAATGATTAGACGAGCTTAAAATTGTTCTACGACCCATGTCTGCGACGTTTAGTATTCGAGTTATGGCCCGCCGTAGGTCTGACCGAGCAATTTTTGTTCCGCGCACTTTGTGCACCGTGCACATTGATGTTTGTATGAAAAAGTACCCTACCTAGGGACGCGTAGAGCAAATTGGTACCCCCGGGCATGTTGTCGGTTGACTTTCTGGTTGCACTTTTCATCATCTAGGGTGTGTTTCTGACACGTTTTGAGGGTTTTTAGCGAAAAAAATTTTTTTGACTACTCGAGCTCTCCGGCCCGTTCGGTGCACTTTTTTGCAAAAAGCTAGGGAGCTGTCCCTAGGTTCGGGGTGTCACAAAATGATGAAAAGTGGTCAAAAAACCACTATCCAGAATCGGATAGAGAATGATTAGACGAGCTTAAAATTGTTCTACGACCCATGTCTGCGACGTTTAGTATTCGAGTTATGGCCCGCCGTAGGTCTGACCGAGCAATTTTTGTTCCGCGCACTTTGTGCACCGTGCACATTGATGTTTGTATGAAAAAGTACCCTACCTAGGGACGCGTAGAGCAAATTGGTACCCCCGGGCATGTTGTCGGTTGACTTTCTGGTTGCACTTTTCATCATCTAGGGTGTGTTTCTGACACGTTTTGAGGGTTTTTAGCGAAAAAAATTTTTTTGACTACTCGAGCTCTCCGGCCCGTTCGGTGCACTTTTTTGCAAAAAGCTAGGGAGCTGTCCCTAGGTTCGGGGTGTCACAAAATGATGAAAAGTGGTCAAAAAACCACTATCCAGAATCGGATAGAGAATGATTAGACGAGCTTAAAATTGTTCTACGACCCATGTCTGCGACGTTTAGTATTCGAGTTATGGCCCGCCGTAGGTCTGACCGAGCAATTTTTGTTCCGCGCACTTTGTGCACCGTGCACATTGATGTTTGTATGAAAAAGTACCCTACCTAGGGACGCGTAGAGCAAATTGGTACCCCCGGGCATGTTGTCGGTTGACTTTCTGGTTGCACTTTTCATCATCTAGGGTGT
This sequence comes from Anopheles merus, assembly GCF_017562075.2. Taxonomy (NCBI): domain Eukaryota; kingdom Metazoa; phylum Arthropoda; class Insecta; order Diptera; family Culicidae; genus Anopheles; species Anopheles merus. The sequence goes on along the minus strand of NW_024428120.1, from coordinate 20,964 downwards.
GTTTCTGACACGTTTTGAGGGTTTTTAGCGAAAAAAATTTTTTTGACTACTCGAGCTCTCCGGCCCGTTCGGTGCACTTTTTTGCAAAAAGCTAGGGAGCTGTCCCTAGGTTCGGGGTGTCACAAAATGATGAAAAGTGGTCAAAAAACCACTATCCAGAATCGGATAGAGAATGATTAGACGAGCTTAAAATTGTTCTACGACCCATGTCTGCGACGTTTAGTATTCGAGTTATGGCCCGCCGTAGGTCTGACCGAGCAATTTTTGTTCCGCGCACTTTGTGCACCGTGCACATTGATGTTTGTATGAAAAAGTACCCTACCTAGGGACGCGTAGAGCAAATTGGTACCCCCGGGCATGTTGTCGGTTGACTTTCTGGTTGCACTTTTCATCATCTAGGGTGTGTTTCTGACACGTTTTGAGGGTTTTTAGCGAAAAAAATTTTTTTGACTACTCGAGCTCTCCGGCCCGTTCGGTGCACTTTTTTGCAAAAAGCTAGGGAGCTGTCCCTAGGTTCGGGGTGTCACAAAATGATGAAAAGTGGTCAAAAAACCACTATCCAGAATCGGATAGAGAATGATTAGACGAGCTTAAAATTGTTCTACGACCCATGTCTGCGACGTTTAGTATTCGAGTTATGGCCCGCCGTAGGTCTGACCGAGCAATTTTTGTTCCGCGCACTTTGTGCACCGTGCACATTGATGTTTGTATGAAAAAGTACCCTACCTAGGGACGCGTAGAGCAAATTGGTACCCCGGGCATGTTGTCGGTTGACTTTCTGGTTGCACTTTTCATCATCTAGGGTGTGTTTCTGACACGTTTTGAGGGTTTTTAGCGAAAAAAATTTTTTTGACTACTCGAGCTCTCCGGCCCGTTCGGTGCACTTTTTTGCAAAAAGCTAGGGAGCTGTCCCTAGGTTCGGGGTGTCACAAAATGATGAAAAGTGGTCAAAAAACCACTATCCAGAATCGGATAGAGAATGATTAGACGAGCTTAAAATTGTTCTACGACCCATGTCTGCGACGTTTAGTATTCGAGTTATGGCCCGCCGTAGGTCTGACCGAGCAATTTTTGTTCCGCGCACTTTGTGCACCGTGCACATTGATGTTTGTATGAAAAAGTACCCTACCTAGGGACGCGTAGAGCAAATTGGTACCCCGGGCATGTTGTCGGTTGACTTTCTGGTTGCACTTTTCATCATCTAGGGTGTGTTTCTGACACGTTTTGAGGGTTTTTAGCGAAAAAAATTTTTTTGACTACTCGAGCTCTCCGGCCCGTTCGGTGCACTTTTTTGCAAAAAGCTAGGGAGCTGTCCCTAGGTCGGGGTGTCACAAAATGATGAAAGTGGTCAAAAAACCACTATCCAGAATCGGATAGAGAATGATTAGACGAGCTTAAAATTGTTCTACGACCCATGTCTGCGACGTTTAGTATTCGAGTTATGGCCCGCCGTAGGTCTGACCGAGCAATTTTGTACTGAAATGTATGGCGGATATATTATTACTCAAACAACATTGCCTTGTATCGTGTCCTACTTGGTCGGCACGGTAAGTATCGACTATAACAAGATTAAATGGATTGAGTGATAACATTTTAAGCCCATTTCCTAAGCCGTGCACCAAAATTGTGTACCGATCAGGGAAAGTACACTACGTACGCGTTCATGGATGTCCATGTTGGTACAAGTTGCCGGTCAGGATAGCCGTGCACCAAAATTGTGTACCGATCAGGGAAAGTACAACACGGAGGGCGCAGCCCGAGCGTACGCGTTCATGGATGTCCATGTTGGTACACATGCACCAAAATTGTGTACCGATCAGGAAAGTACAACACGGAGGGCGCAGCCCGAGCGTACGCGTTCATGGATGTCCATGTTGGTACACATGCACCAAAATTGTGTACCGATCAGGGAAAGTACACTACGTACGCGTTCATGGATGTCCATGTTGGTACAAGTTGCCGGTCAGGATAGCCGTGCACCAAAATTGTGTACCGATCAGGGAAAGTACAACACGGAGGGCGCAGCCCGAGCGTACGCGTTCATGGATGTCCATGTTGGTACACATGCACCAAAATTGTGTACCGATCAGGGAAAGTACAACACGGAGGGCGCAGCCCGAGCGTACGCGTTCATGGATGTCCATGTTGGTACACATGCACCAAAATTGTGTACCGATCAGGGAAAGTACAACACGGAGGGCGCAGCCCGAGCGTACGCGTTCATGGATGTCCATGTTGGTACACATGCACCAAAATTGTGTACCGATCAGGGAAAGTACAACACGGAGGGCGCAGCCCGAGCGTACGCGTTCATGGATGTCCATGTTGGTACACATGCACCAAAATTGTGTACCGATCAGGGAAAGTACAACACGGAGGGCGCAGCCCGAGCGTACGCGTTCATGGATGTCCATGTTGGTACACATGCACCAAAATTGTGTACCGATCAGGGAAAGTACACTACGTACGCGTTCATGGATGTCCATGTTGGTACAAGTTGCCGGTCAGGATAGCCGTGCACCAAAATTGTGTACCGATCAGGGAAAGTACAACACGGAGGGCGCAGCCCGAGCGTACGCGTTCATGGATGTCCATGTTGGTACACATGCACCAAAATTGTGTACCGATCAGGGAAAGTACAACACGGAGGGCGCAGCCCGAGCGTACGCGTTCATGGATGTCCATGTTGGTACAATCTACATGTACGTACCTAGTTTTTGTGTCAAAAGTTGCAATAAAGTGCTTGTATGCTTAAAATGCTTATCTCAACCGGTCACCTTTTGGCCTGCCCTTTTATAGACAGAAACCTGGAAAGATACGCCCGAGGGCGGTAGCCCGAGGGCGAAACTCGCGATTTTTGTGTTTTTCCATTCGCCCGGGACGACGAAATGAGCTCTGTGCACATCGTGCCGAAAACTGTCTTCTCCACCTTTGTTTTTGTCCGTCTGATCATAAAATCACCCTTATTTGTGTACCATTTGGAGTGCGCAGCCCAAACGTACGCGTTAATGTTAATGTTGTATACACTACATGTTGTTCCTAGGATTTGGTAATTGAGTCAAACACACAATTCCCCGACCGTCGCGGACACCATTCTTGGACAGAAGTCCTAGTACGTAGAGTACTTTCCCTAGGTATGTGCCCGTTCGTGACTATCGTTGCGTGCATACGGACACGCTTGGGTATGTTTACCATACAAGGTTTACTAGGGAAACCTGCTTGCTCGACCATTGCCCTCCCGTCGCGGACACCATTCTTGGACAGAAGTCCTAGTACGTAGAGTACTTTCCCTAGGTATGTGCCCGTTCGTGACTATCGTTGCGTGCATACGGACACGCTTGGGTATGTTTACCATACAAGGTTTACTAGGGAAACCAGGAAGGAATTCTAGGCACACGTTTTGTTCCATCCACAGTAACTTTCGTTCTCTTAAGGTAGCTATTTAACTTGTTTGCCATGATAAGCAACCTGCTTCCCCGACCGTCGCGGACACCATTCTTGGACAGAAGTCCTAGTACGTAGAGTACTTTCCCTAGGTATGTGCCCGTTCGTGACTATCGTTGCGTGCATACGGACACGCTTGGGTATGTTTACCATACAAGGTTTACTAGGGAAACCTGCTTGCTCGACCATTGCCCTCCCGTCGCGGACACCATTCTTGGACAGAAGTCCTAGTACGTAGAGTACTTTCCCTAGGTATGTGCCCGTTCGTGACTATCGTTGCGTGCATACGGACACGCTTGGGTATGTTTACCATACAAGGTTTACTAGGGAAACCTGCTTGCTCGACCATTGCCCTCCCGTCGCGGACACCATTCTTGGACAGAAGTCCTAGTACGTAGAGTACTTTCCCTAGGTATGTGCCCGTTCGTGACTATCGTTGCGTGCATACGGACACGCTTGGGTATGTTTACCATACAAGGTTTACTAGGGAAACCTGCTTGCTCGACCATTGCCCTCCCGTCGCGGACACCATTCTTGGACAGAAGTCCTAGTACGTAGAGTACTTTCCCTAGGTATGTGCCCGTTCGTGACTATCGTTGCGTGCATACGGACACGCTTGGGTATGTTTACCATACAAGGTTTACTAGGGAAACCTGCTTGCTCGACCATTGCCCTCCCGTCGCGGACACCATTCTTGGACAGAAGTCCTAGTACGTAGAGTACTTTCCCTAGGTATGTGCCCGTTCGTGACTATCGTTGCGTGCATACGGACACGCTTGGGTATGTTTACCATACAAGGTTTACTAGGGAAACCTGCTTGCTCGACCATTGCCCTCCCGTCGCGGACACCATTCTTGGACAGAAGTCCTAGTACGTAGAGTACTTTCCCTAGGTATGTGCCCGTTCGTGACTATCGTTGCGTGCATACGGACACGCTTGGGTATGTTTACCATACAAGGTTTACTAGGGAAACCTGCTTGCTCGACCATTGCCCTCCCGTCGCGGACACCATTCTTGGACAGAAGTCCTAGTACGTAGAGTACTTTCCCTAGGTATGTGCCCGTTCGTGACTATCGTTGCGTGCATACGGACACGCTTGGGTATGTTTACCATACAAGGTTTACTAGGGAAACCTGCTTGCTCGACCATTGCCCTCCCGTCGCGGACACCATTCTTGGACAGAAGTCCTAGTACGTAGAGTACTTTCCCTAGGTATGTGCCCGTTCGTGACTATCGTTGCGTGCATACGGACACGCTTGGGTATGTTTACCATACAAGGTTTACTAGGGAAACCTGCTTGCTCGACCATTGCCCTCCCGTCGCGGACACCATTCTTGGACAGAAGTCCTAGTACGTAGAGTACTTTCCCTAGGTATGTGCCCGTTCGTGACTATCGTTGCGTGCATACGGACACGCTTGGGTATGTTTACCATACAAGGTTTACTAGGGAAACCTGCTTGCTCGACCATTGCCCTCCCGTCGCGGACACCATTCTTGGACAGAAGTCCTAGTACGTAGAGTACTTTCCCTAGGTATGTGCCCGTTCGTGACTATCGTTGCGTGCATACGGACACGCTTGGGTATGTTTACCATACAAGGTTTACTAGGGAAACCAGGAAGGAATTCTAGGCACACGTTTTGTTCCATCCACAGTAACTTTCGTTCTCTTAAGTAGCTATTTAACTTGTTTGCCATGATAAGCAACCTGCTTCCCCGACCGTCGCGGACACCATTCTTGGACAGAAGTCCTAGTACGTAGAGTACTTTCCCTAGGTATGTGCCCGTTCGTGACTATCGTTGCGTGCATACGGACACGCTTGGGTATGTTTACCATACAAGGTTTACTAGGGAAACCTGCTTGCTCGACCATTGCCCTCCCGTCGCGGACACCATTCTTGGACAGAAGTCCTAGTACGTAGAGTACTTTCCCTAGGTATGTGCCCGTTCGTGACTATCGTTGCGTGCATACGGACACGCTTGGGTATGTTTACCATACAAGGTTTACTAGGGAAACCTGCTTGCTCGACCATTGCCCTCCCGTCGCGGACACCATTCTTGGACAGAAGTCCTAGTACGTAGAGTACTTTCCCTAGGTATGTGCCCGTTCGTGACTATCGTTGCGTGCATACGGACACGCTTGGGTATGTTTACCATACAAGGTTTACTAGGGAAACCTGCTTGCTCGACCATTGCCCTCCCGTCGCGGACACCATTCTTGGACAGAAGTCCTAGTACGTAGAGTACTTTCCCTAGGTATGTGCCCGTTCGTGACTATCGTTGCGTGCATACGGACACGCTTGGGTATGTTTACCATACAAGGTTTACTAGGGAAACCTGCTTGCTCGACCATTGCCCTCCCGTCGCGGACACCATTCTTGGACAGAAGTCCTAGTACGTAGAGTACTTTCCCTAGGTATGTGCCCGTTCGTGACTATCGTTGCGTGCATACGGACACGCTTGGGTATGTTTACCATACAAGGTTTACTAGGGAAACCTGCTTGCTCGACCATTGCCCTCCCGTCGCGGACACCATTCTTGGACAGAAGTCCTAGTACGTAGAGTACTTTCCCTAGGTATGTGCCCGTTCGTGACTATCGTTGCGTGCATACGGACACGCTTGGGTATGTTTACCATACAAGGTTTACTAGGGAAACCAGGAAGGAATTCTAGGCACACGTTTTGTTCCATCCACAGTAACTTTCGTTCTCTTAAGGTAGCTATTTAACTGTGTTGCCATGATAAGCAACCTGCTTCCCCGACCGTCGCGGACACCATTCTTGGACAGAAGTCCTAGTACGTAGAGTACTTTCCCTAGGTATGTGCCCGTTCGTGACTATCGTTGCGTGCATACGGACACGCTTGGGTATGTTTACCATACAAGGTTTACTAGGGAAACCTGCTTGCTCGACCATTGCCCTCCCGTCGCGGACACCATTCTTGGACAGAAGTCCTAGTACGTAGAGTACTTTCCCTAGGTATGTGCCCGTTCGTGACTATCGTTGCGTGCATACGGACACGCTTGGGTATGTTTACCATACAAGGTTTACTAGGGAAACCTGCTTGCTCGACCATTGCCCTCCCGTCGCGGACACCATTCTTGGACAGAAGTCCTAGTACGTAGAGTACTTTCCCTAGGTATGTGCCCGTTCGTGACTATCGTTGCGTGCATACGGACACGCTTGGGTATGTTTACCATACAAGGTTTACTAGGGAAACCTGCTTGCTCGACCATTGCCCTCCCGTCGCGGACACCATTCTTGGACAGAAGTCCTAGTACGTAGAGTACTTTCCCTAGGTATGTGCCCGTTCGTGACTATCGTTGCGTGCATACGGACACGCTTGGGTATGTTTACCATACAAGGTTTACTAGGGAAACCTGCTTGCTCGACCATTGCCCTCCCGTCGCGGACACCATTCTTGGACAGAAGTCCTAGTACGTAGAGTACTTTCCCTAGGTATGTGCCCGTTCGTGACTATCGTTGCGTGCATACGGACACGCTTGGGTATGTTTACCATACAAGGTTTACTAGGGAAACCTGCTTGCTCGACCATTGCCCTCCCGTCGCGGACACCATTCTTGGACAGAAGTCCTAGTACGTAGAGTACTTTCCCTAGGTATGTGCCCGTTCGTGACTATCGTTGCGTGCATACGGACACGCTTGGGTATGTTTACCATACAAGGTTTACTAGGGAAACCTGCTTGCTCGACCATTGCCCTCCCGTCGCGGACACCATTCTTGGACAGAAGTCCTAGTACGTAGAGTACTTTCCCTAGGTATGTGCCCGTTCGTGACTATCGTTGCGTGCATACGGACACGCTTGGGTATGTTTACCATACAAGGTTTACTAGGGAAACCTGCTTGCTCGACCATTGCCCTCCCGTCGCGGACACCATTCTTGGACAGAAGTCCTAGTACGTAGAGTACTTTCCCTAGGTATGTGCCCGTTCGTGACTATCGTTGCGTGCATACGGACACGCTTGGGTATGTTTACCATACAAGGTTTACTAGGGAAACCTGCTTGCTCGACCATTGCCCTCCCGTCGCGGACACCATTCTTGGACAGAAGTCCTAGTACGTAGAGTACTTTCCCTAGGTATGTGCCCGTTCGTGACTATCGTTGCGTGCATACGGACACGCTTGGGTATGTTTACCATACAAGGTTTACTAGGGAAACCTGCTTGCTCGACCATTGCCCTCCCGTCGCGGACACCATTCTTGGACAGAAGTCCTAGTACGTAGAGTACTTTCCCTAGGTATGTGCCCGTTCGTGACTATCGTTGCGTGCATACGGACACGCTTGGGTATGTTTACCATACAAGGTTTACTAGGGAAACCTGCTTGCTCGACCATTGCCCTCCCGTCGCGGACACCATTCTTGGACAGAAGTCCTAGTACGTAGAGTACTTTCCCTAGGTATGTGCCCGTTCGTGACTATCGTTGCGTGCATACGGACACGCTTGGGTATGTTTACCATACAAGGTTTACTAGGGAAACCTGCTTGCTCGACCATTGCCCTCCCGTCGCGGACACCATTCTTGGACAGAAGTCCTAGTACGTAGAGTACTTTCCCTAGGTATGTGCCCGTTCGTGACTATCGTTGCGTGCATACGGACACGCTTGGGTATGTTTACCATACAAGGTTTACTAGGGAAACCTGCTTGCTCGACCATTGCCCTCCCGTCGCGGACACCATTCTTGGACAGAAGTCCTAGTACGTAGAGTACTTTCCCTAGGTATGTGCCCGTTCGTGACTATCGTTGCGTGCATACGGACACGCTTGGGTATGTTTACCATACAAGGTTTACTAGGGAAACCTGCTTGCTCGACCATTGCCCTCCCGTCGCGGACACCATTCTTGGACAGAAGTCCTAGTACGTAGAGTACTTTCCCTAGGTATGTGCCCGTTCGTGACTATCGTTGCGTGCATACGGACACGCTTGGGTATGTTTACCATACAAGGTTTACTAGGGAAACCTGCTTGCTCGACCATTGCCCTCCCGTCGCGGACACCATTCTTGGACAGAAGTCCTAGTACGTAGAGTACTTTCCCTAGGTATGTGCCCGTTCGTGACTATCGTTGCGTGCATACGGACACGCTTGGGTATGTTTACCATACAAGGTTTACTAGGGAAACCTGCTTGCTCGACCATTGCCCTCCCGTCGCGGACACCATTCTTGGACAGAAGTCCTAGTACGTAGAGTACTTTCCCTAGGTATGTGCCCGTTCGTGACTATCGTTGCGTGCATACGGACACGCTTGGGTATGTTTACCATACAAGGTTTACTAGGGAAACCTGCTTGCTCGACCATTGCCCTCCCGTCGCGGACACCATTCTTGGACAGAAGTCCTAGTACGTAGAGTACTTTCCCTAGGTATGTGCCCGTTCGTGACTATCGTTGCGTGCATACGGACACGCTTGGGTATGTTTACCATACAAGGTTTACTAGGGAAACCTGCTTGCTCGACCATTGCCCTCCCGTCGCGGACACCATTCTTGGACAGAAGTCCTAGTACGTAGAGTACTTTCCCTAGGTATGTGCCCGTTCGTGACTATCGTTGCGTGCATACGGACACGCTTGGGTATGTTTACCATACAAGGTTTACTAGGGAAACCTGCTTGCTCGACCATTGCCCTCCCGTCGCGGACACCATTCTTGGACAGAAGTCCTAGTACGTAGAGTACTTTCCCTAGGTATGTGCCCGTTCGTGACTATCGTTGCGTGCATACGGACACGCTTGGGTATGTTTACCATACAAGGTTTACTAGGGAAACCTGCTTGCTCGACCATTGCCCTCCCGTCGCGGACACCATTCTTGGACAGAAGTCCTAGTACGTAGAGTACTTTCCCTAGGTATGTGCCCGTTCGTGACTATCGTTGCGTGCATACGGACACGCTTGGGTATGTTTACCATACAAGGTTTACTAGGGAAACCTGCTTGCTCGACCATTGCCCTCCCGTCGCGGACACCATTCTTGGACAGAAGTCCTAGTACGTAGAGTACTTTCCCTAGGTATGTGCCCGTTCGTGACTATCGTTGCGTGCATACGGACACGCTTGGGTATGTTTACCATACAAGGTTTACTAGGGAAACCTGCTTGCTCGACCATTGCCCTCCCGTCGCGGACACCATTCTTGGACAGAAGTCCTAGTACGTAGAGTACTTTCCCTAGGTATGTGCCCGTTCGTGACTATCGTTGCGTGCATACGGACACGCTTGGGTATGTTTACCATACAAGGTTTACTAGGGAAACCTGCTTGCTCGACCATTGCCCTCCCGTCGCGGACACCATTCTTGGACAGAAGTCCTAGTACGTAGAGTACTTTCCCTAGGTATGTGCCCGTTCGTGACTATCGTTGCGTGCATACGGACACGCTTGGGTATGTTTACCATACAAGGTTTACTAGGGAAACCTGCTTGCTCGACCATTGCCCTCCCGTCGCGGACACCATTCTTGGACAGAAGTCCTAGTACGTAGAGTACTTTCCCTAGGTATGTGCCCGTTCGTGACTATCGTTGCGTGCATACGGACACGCTTGGGTATGTTTACCATACAAGGTTTACTAGGGAAACCTGCTTGCTCGACCATTGCCCTCCCGTCGCGGACACCATTCTTGGACAGAAGTCCTAGTACGTAGAGTACTTTCCCTAGGTATGTGCCCGTTCGTGACTATCGTTGCGTGCATACGGACACGCTTGGGTATGTTTACCATACAAGGTTTACTAGGGAAACCTGCTTGCTCGACCATTGCCCTCCCGTCGCGGACACCATTCTTGGACAGAAGTCCTAGTACGTAGAGTACTTTCCCTAGGTATGTGCCCGTTCGTGACTATCGTTGCGTGCATACGGACACGCTTGGGTATGTTTACCATACAAGGTTTACTAGGGAAACCAGGAGGAATTCTAGGAAACGTTTTGTTCCATCCACAGTAACTTCGTCTCTTAAGGTAGCTATTTTAACTTGTTTGCCATGATAAGCAACCTGCTTCCCCGACCGTCGCGGACACCATTCTTGGACAGAAGTCCTAGTACGTAGAGTACTTTCCCTAGGTATGTGCCCGTTCGTGACTATCGTTGCGTGCATACGGACACGCTTGGGTATGTTTACCATACAAGGTTTACTAGGGAAACCTGCTTGCTCGACCATTGCCCTCCCGTCGCGGACACCATTCTTGGACAGAAGTCCTAGTACGTAGAGTACTTTCCCTAGGTATGTGCCCGTTCGTGACTATCGTTGCGTGCATACGGACACGCTTGGGTATGTTTACCATACAAGGTTTACTAGGGAAACCTGCTTGCTCGACCATTGCCCTCCCGTCGCGGACACCATTCTTGGACAGAAGTCCTAGTACGTAGAGTACTTTCCCTAGGTATGTGCCCGTTCGTGACTATCGTTGCGTGCATACGGACACGCTTGGGTATGTTTACCATACAAGGTTTACTAGGGAAACCTGCTTGCTCGACCATTGCCCTCCCGTCGCGGACACCATTCTTGGACAGAAGTCCTAGTACGTAGAGTACTTTCCCTAGGTATGTGCCCGTTCGTGACTATCGTTGCGTGCATACGGACACGCTTGGGTATGTTTACCATACAAGGTTTACTAGGGAAACCTGCTTGCTCGACCATTGCCCTCCCGTCGCGGACACCATTCTTGGACAGAAGTCCTAGTACGTAGAGTACTTTCCCTAGGTATGTGCCCGTTCGTGACTATCGTTGCGTGCATACGGACACGCTTGGGTATGTTTACCATACAAGGTTTACTAGGGAAACCTGCTTGCTCGACCATTGCCCTCCCGTCGCGGACACCATTCTTGGACAGAAGTCCTAGTACGTAGAGTACTTCCCTAGGTATGTGCCCGTTCGTGACTATCGTTGCGTGCATACGGACACGCTTGGGTATGTTTACCATACAAGGTTTACTAGGGAAACCTGCTTGCTCGACCATTGCCCTCCCGTCGCGGACACCATTCTTGGACAGAAGTCCTAGTACGTAGAGTACTTTCCCTAGGTATGTGCCCGTTCGTGACTATCGTTGCGTGCATACGGACACGCTTGGGTATGTTTACCATACAAGGTTTACTAGGGAAACCTGCTTGCTCGACCATTGCCCTCCCGTCGCGGACACCATTCTTGGACAGAAGTCCTAGTACGTAGAGTACTTTCCCTAGGTATGTGCCCGTTCGTGACTATCGTTGCGTGCATACGGACACGCTTGGGTATGTTTACCATACAAGGTTTACTAGGGAAACCTGCTTGCTCGACCATTGCCCTCCCGTCGCGGACACCATTCTTGGACAGAAGTCCTAGTACGTAGAGTACTTCCCTAGGTATGTGCCCGTTCGTGACTATCGTTGCGTGCATACGGACACGCTTGGGTATGTTTACCATACAAGGTTTACTAGGGAAACCAGGAAGGAATTCTAGGCACACGTTTTGTTCCATCCACAGTACTTTCGTTCTTAAGGTAGCTATTAACTGTTTGCCATGATAAGCAACCTGCTTCCCCGACCGTCGCGGACACCATTCTTGGACAGAAGTCCTAGTACGTAGAGTACTTTCCCTAGGTATGTGCCCGTTCGTGACTATCGTTGCGTGCATACGGACACGCTTGGGTATGTTTACCATACAAGGTTTACTAGGGAAACCTGCTTGCTCGACCATTGCCCTCCCGTCGCGGACACCATTCTTGGACAGAAGTCCTAGTACGTAGAGTACTTTCCTAGGTATGTGCCCGTTCGTGACTATCGTTGCGTGCATACGGACACGCTTGGGTATGTTTACCATACAAGGTTTACTAGGGAAACCTGCTTGCTCGACCATTGCCCTCCCGTCGCGGACACCATTCTTGGACAGAAGTCCTAGTACGTAGAGTACTTTCCCTAGGTATGTGCCCGTTCGTGACTATCGTTGCGTGCATACGGACACGCTTGGGTATGTTTACCATACAAGGTTTACTAGGGAAACCTGCTTGCTCGACCATTGCCCTCCCGTCGCGGACACCATTCTTGGACAGAAGTCCTAGTACGTAGAGTACTTTCCCTAGGTATGTGCCCGTTCGTGACTATCGTTGCGTGCATACGGACACGCTTGGGTATGTTACCATACAAGGTTTACTAGGGAAACCTGCTTGCTCGACCATTGCCCTCCCGTCGCGGACACCATTCTTGGACAGAAGTCCTAGTACGTAGAGTACTTTCCCTAGGTATGTGCCCGTTCGTGACTATCGTTGCGTGCATACGGACACGCTTGGGTATGTTTACCATACAAGGTTTACTAGGGAAACCTGCTTGCTCGACCATTGCCCTCCCGTCGCGGACACCATTCTTGGACAGAAGTCCTAGTACGTAGAGTACTTTCCCTAGGTATGTGCCCGTTCGTGACTATCGTTGCGTGCATACGGACACGCTTGGGTATGTTTACCATACAAGGTTTACTAGGGAAACCTGCTTGCTCGACCATTGCCCTCCCGTCGCGGACACCATTCTTGGACAGAAGTCCTAGTACGTAGAGTACTTTCCCTAGGTATGTGCCCGTTCGTGACTATCGTTGCGTGCATACGGACACGCTTGGGTATGTTTACCATACAAGGTTTACTAGGGAAACCTGCTTGCTCGACCATTGCCCTCCCGTCGCGGACACCATTCTTGGACAGAAGTCCTAGTACGTAGAGTACTTTCCCTAGGTATGTGCCCGTTCGTGACTATCGTTGCGTGCATACGGACACGCTTGGGTATGTTTACCATACAAGGTTTACTAGGGAAACCTGCTTGCTCGACCATTGCCCTCCCGTCGCGGACACCATTCTTGGACAGAAGTCCTAGTACGTAGAGTACTTTCCCTAGGTATGTGCCCGTTCGTGACTATCGTTGCGTGCATACGGACACGCTTGGGTATGTTTACCATACAAGGTTTACTAGGGAAACCTGCTTGCTCGACCATTGCCCTCCCGTCGCGGACACCATTCTTGGACAGAAGTCCTAGTACGTAGAGTACTTTCCCTAGGTATGTGCCCGTTCGTGACTATCGTTGCGTGCATACGGACACGCTTGGGTATGTTTACCATACAAGGTTTACTAGGGAAACCTGCTTGCTCGACCATTGCCCTCCCGTCGCGGACACCATTCTTGGACAGAAGTCCTAGTACGTAGAGTACTTTCCCTAGGTATGTGCCCGTTCGTGACTATCGTTGCGTGCATACGGACACGCTTGGGTATGTTACCATACAAGGTTTACTAGGGAAACCTGCTTGCTCGACCATTGCCCTCCCGTCGCGGACACCATTCTTGGACAGAAGTCCTAGTACGTAGAGTACTTTCCCTAGGTATGTGCCCGTTCGTGACTATCGTTGCGTGCATACGGACACGCTTGGGTATGTTTACCATACAAGGTTTACTAGGGAAACCTGCTTGCTCGACCATTGCCCTCCCGTCGCGGACACCATTCTTGGACAGAAGTCCTAGTACGTAGAGTACTTTCCCTAGGTATGTGCCCGTTCGTGACTATCGTTGCGTGCATACGGACACGCTTGGGTATGTTTACCATACAAGGTTTACTAGGGAAACCTGCTTGCTCGACCATTGCCCTCCCGTCGCGGACACCATTCTTGGACAGAAGTCCTAGTACGTAGAGTACTTTCCCTAGGTATGTGCCCGTTCGTGACTATCGTTGCGTGCATACGGACACGCTTGGGTATGTTTACCATACAAGGTTTACTAGGGAAACCAGGAAGGAATTCTAGGCACACGTTTTGTTCCATCCACAGTAACTTTCGTTCTCTTAAGGAGCTATTTAACTTGTTTGCCATGATAAGCAACCTGCTTGCCCGACCGTCGCGGACACCATTCTTGGACAGAAGTCCTAGTACGTAGAGTACTTTCCCTAGGTATGTGCCCGTTCGTGACTATCGTTGCGTGCATACGGACACGCTTGGGTATGTTTACCATACAAGGTTTACTAGGGAAACCTGCTTGCTCGACCATTGCCCTCCCGTCGCGGACACCATTCTTGGACAGAAGTCCTAGTACGTAGAGTACTTTCCTAGGTATGTGCCCGTTCGTGACTATCGTTGCGTGCATACGGACACGCTTGGGTATGTTTACCATACAAGGTTTACTAGGGAAACCTGCTTGCTCGACCATTGCCCTCCCGTCGCGGACACCATTCTTGGACAGAAGTCCTAGTACGTAGAGTACTTTCCCTAGGTATGTGCCCGTTCGTGACTATCGTTGCGTGCATACGGACACGCTTGGGTATGTTTACCATACAAGGTTTACTAGGGAAACCTGCTTGCTCGACCATTGCCCTCCCGTCGCGGACACCATTCTTGGACAGAAGTCCTAGTACGTAGAGTACTTTCCCTAGGTATGTGCCCGTTCGTGACTATCGTTGCGTGCATACGGACACGCTTGGGTATGTTTACCATACAAGGTTTACTAGGGAAACCTGCTTGCTCGACCATTGCCCTCCCGTCGCGGACACCATTCTTGGACAGAAGTCCTAGTACGTAGAGTACTTTCCCTAGGTATGTGCCCGTTCGTGACTATCGTTGCGTGCATACGGACACGCTTGGGTATGTTTACCATACAAGGTTTACTAGGGAAACCTGCTTGCTCGACCATTGCCCTCCCGTCGCGGACACCATTCTTGGACAGAAGTCCTAGTACGTAGAGTACTTTCCCTAGGTATGTGCCCGTTCGTGACTATCGTTGCGTGCATACGGACACGCTTGGGTATGTTTACCATACAAGGTTTACTAGGGAAACCTGCTTGCTCGACCATTGCCTCCCGTCGCGGACACCATTCTTGGACAGAAGTCCTAGTACGTAGAGTACTTTCCCTAGGTATGTGCCCGTTCGTGACTATCGTTGCGTGCATACGGACACGCTTGGGTATGTTTACCATACAAGGTTTACTAGGGAAACCTGCTTGCTCGACCATTGCCCCCCGTCGCGGACACCATCTTGGACAGAAGTCCTAGTACGTAGAGTACTTTCCCTAGGTATGTGCCCGTTCGTGACTATCGTTGCGTGCATACGGACACGCTTGGGTATGTTACCATACAAGGTTTACTAGGGAAACCTGCTTGCTCGACCATTGCCCTCCCGTCGCGGACACCATTCTTGGACAGAAGTCCTAGTACGTAGAGTACTTTCCTAGGTATGTGCCCGTTCGTGACTATCGTTGCGTGCATACGGACACGCTTGGGTATGTTTACCATACAAGGTTTACTAGGGAAACCTGCTTGCTCGACCATTGCCCTCCCGTCGCGGACACCATTCTTGGACAGAAGTCCTAGTACGTAGAGTACTTTCCTAGGTATGTGCCCGTTCGTGACTATCGTTGCGTGCATACGGACACGCTTGGGTATGTTTACCATACAAGGTTTACTAGGGAAAACTGCTTGCTCGACCATTGCCCTCCGTCGCGGACACCATTCTTGGACAGAAGTCCTAGTACGTAGAGTACTTTCCCTAGGTATGTGCCCGTTCGTGACTATCGTTGCGTGCATACGGACACGCTTGGGTATGTTTACCATACAAGGTTTACTAGGGAAACCTGCTTGCTCGACCATTGCCCTCCCGTCGCGGACACCATTCTTGGACAAGTCCTAGTACGTAGAGTACTTCCCTAGGTATGTGCCCGTTCGTGACTATCGTTGCGTGCATACGGACACGCTTGGGTATGTTTACCATACAAGGTTTACTAGGGAAACCTGCTTGCTCGACCATTGCCCTCCCGTCGCGGACACCATTCTTGGACAGAAGTCCTAGTACGTAGAGTACTTTCCCTAGGTATGTGCCCGTTCGTGACTATCGTTGCGTGCATACGGACACGCTTGGGTATGTTTACCATACAAGGTTTACTAGGGAAACCTGCTTGCTCGACCATTGCCCTCCCGTCGCGGACACCATTCTTGGACAGAAGTCCTAGTACGTAGAGTACTTTCCCTAGGTATGTGCCCGTTCGTGACTATCGTTGCGTGCATACGGACACGCTTGGGTATGTTTACCATACAAGGTTTACTAGGGAAACCAGGAGGAATTCTAGGCACACGTTTTGTTCCATCCACAGTAACCTTTCGTTCTGTAAGGTAGCTATTAACGTGTTGCATGATAAGCAACCTGCTTCCCGACCGTCGCGGACACCATTCTTGGACAGAAGTCCTAGTACGTAGAGTACTTTCCCTAGGTATGTGCCCGTTCGTGACTATCGTTGCGTGCATACGGACACGCTTGGGTATGTTTACCATACAAGGTTTACTAGGGAAACCTGCTTGCTCGACCATTGCCCTCCCGTCGCGGACACCATTCTTGGACAGAAGTCCTAGTACGTAGAGTACTTTCCCTAGGTATGTGCCCGTTCGTGACTATCGTTGCGTGCATACGGACACGCTTGGGTATGTTTACCATACAAGGTTTACTAGGGAAACCAGGAAGGAATCTAGGCACAAGTTTGTACATACCAAGTAACTTTCGTTTCTCATAAGGTAGCTATTTTAAAAGTTTGCCATGATAAGGAAACCTGCTTCCCGACCGTCGCGGACACCATTCTTGGACAGAAGTCCTAGTACGTAGAGTACTTTCCCTAGGTATGTGCCCGTTCGTGACTATCGTTGCGTGCATACGGACACGCTTGGGTATGTTTACCATACAAGGTTTACTAGGGAAACCTGCTTGCTCGACCATTGCCCTCCCGTCGCGGACACCATTCTTGGACAGAAGTCCTAGTACGTAGAGTACTTTCCCTAGGTATGTGCCCGTTCGTGACTATCGTTGCGTGCATACGGACACGCTTGGGTATGTTTACCATACAAGGTTTACTAGGGAAACCTGCTTGCTCGACCATTGCCCTCCCGTCGCGGACACCATTCTTGGACAGAAGTCCTAGTACGTAGAGTACTTTCCCTAGGTATGTGCCCGTTCGTGACTATCGTTGCGTGCATACGGACACGCTTGGGTATGTTTACCATACAAGGTTTACTAGGGAAACCTGCTTGCTCGACCATGCCCTCCCGTCGCGGACACCATTCTTGGACAGAAGTCCTAGTACGTAGAGTACTTTCCCTAGGTATGTGCCCGTTCGTGACTATCGTTGCGTGCATACGGACACGCTGGGTATGTTTACCATACAAGGTTTACTAGGGAAACCTGCTTGCTCGACCATTGCCCTCCCGTCGCGGACACCATTCTTGGACAGAAGTCCTAGTACGTAGAGTACTTTCCCTAGGTATGTGCCCGTTCGTGACTATCGTTGCGTGCATACGGACACGCTTGGGTATGTTTACCATACAAGGTTTACTAGGGAAACCTGCTTGCTCGACCATTGCCCTCCCGTCGCGGACACCATTCTTGGACAGAAGTCCTAGTACGTAGAGTACTTTCCCTAGGTATGTGCCCGTTCGTGACTATCGTTGCGTGCATACGGACACGCTTGGGTATGTTTACCATACAAGGTTTACTAGGGAAACCTGCTTGCTCGACCATTGCCCTCCCGTCGCGGACACCATTCTTGGACAGAAGTCCTAGTACGTAGAGTACTTTCCTAGGTAGGTATGTGCCGTTCGTGACTATCGTTGCGTGCATACGGACACGCTTGGGTATGTTTACCATACAAGGTTTACTAGGGAAACCAGGAAGGAATTCTAGGCACACGTTTTTTCATCCACAGTACTTTCGTTCTCTTAAGGTAGCTATTACTTGTTTGCCATGATAAGAAACCTGCTTCCCGACCGTCGCGGACACCATTCTTGGACAGAAGTCCTAGTACGTAGAGTACTTTCCCTAGGTATGTGCCCGTTCGTGACTATCGTTGCGTGCATACGGACACGCTTGGGTATGTTTACCATACAAGGTTACTAGGGAAAACTGCTTGCTCGACCATTGCCCTCCCGTCGCGGACACCATTCTTGGACAGAAGTCCTAGTACGTAGAGTACTTTCCCTAGGTATGTGCCCGTTCGTGACTATCGTTGCGTGCATACGGACACGCTTGGGTATGTTTACCATACAAGGTTTACTAGGGAAACCTGCTTGCTCGACCATTGCCCTCCCGTCGCGGACACCATTCTTGGACAGAAGTCCTAGTACGTAGAGTACTTTCCCTAGGTATGTGCCCGTTCGTGACTATCGTTGCGTGCATACGGACACGCTTGGGTATGTTTACCATACAAGGTTTACTAGGGAAACTGCTTGCTCGACCATTGCCCTCCCGTCGCGGACACCATTCTTGGACAGAAGTCCTAGTACGTAGAGTACTTTCCCTAGGTATGTGCCCGTTCGTGACTATCGTTGCGTGCATACGGACACGCTGGGTATGTTTACCATACAAGTTTACTAGGGAAACCTGCTTGCTCGACCATTGCCCCTCCCGTCGCGGACACCATTCTTGGACAGAAGTCCTAGTACGTAGAGTACTTTCCCTAGGTATGTGCCCGTTCGTGACTATCGTTGCGTGCATACGGACACGCTTGGGTATGTTTACCATACAAGGTTTACTAGGGAACCAGGAAGAATTCTAGGCACAAGATTGTTCCATCCACAGTAAACTTTCGTTCTCTTAGGTAGCTATTTAACTTGTTGCCATGATAAGAACCTGCTTTCCCCGACCGTCGCGGACACCATTCTTGGACAGAAGTCCTAGTACGTAGAGTACTTTCCCTAGGTATGTGCCCGTTCGTGACTATCGTTGCGTGCATACGGACACGCTTGGGTATGTTTACCATACAAGGTTTACTAGGGAAACCTGCTTGCTCGACCATTGCCCTCCCGTCGCGGACACCATTCTTGGACAGAAGTCCTAGTACGTAGAGTACTTTCCCTAGGTATGTGCCCGTTCGTGACTATCGTTGCGTGCATACGGACACGCTTGGGTATGTTTACCATACAAGGTTTACTAGGGAAACCTGCTTGCTCGACCATTGCCCTCCCGTCGCGGACACCATTCTGGACAGAAGTCCTAGTACGTAGAGTACTTTCCCTAGGTATGTGCCCGTTCGTGACTATCGTTGCGTGCATACGGACACGCTTGGGTATGTTTACCATACAAGGTTTACTAGGGAAACCTGCTTGCTCGACCATTGCCTCCCGTCGCGGACACCATTCTTGGACAGAAGTCCTAGTACGTAGAGTACTTTCCCTAGGTATGTGCCCGTTCGTGACTATCGTTGCGTGCATACGGACACGCTTGGGTATGTTTACCATACAAGGTTTACTAGGGAAACCTGCTTGCTCGACCATTGCCCTCCCGTCGCGGACACCATTCTTGGACAGAAGTCCTAGTACGTAGAGTACTTTCCCTAGGTATGTGCCCGTTCGTGACTATCGTTGCGTGCATACGGACACGCTTGGGTATGTTTACCATACAAGGTTTACTAGGGAAACCTGCTTGCTCGACCATTGCCCTCCCGTCGCGGACACCATTCTTGGACAGAAGTCCTAGTACGTAGAGTACTTTCCCTAGGTATGTGCCCGTTCGTGACTATCGTTGCGTGCATACGGACACGCTTGGGTATGTTTACCATACAAGGTTTACTAGGGAAACCTGCTTGCTCGACCATTGCCCTCCCGTCGCGGACACCATTCTTGGACAGAAGTCCTAGTACGTAGAGTACTTTCCCTAGGTATGTGCCCGTTCGTGACTATCGTTGCGTGCATACGGACACGCTTGGGTATGTTTACCATACAAGGTTTACTAGGGAAACCTGCTTGCTCGACCATTGCCCTCCCGTCGCGGACACCATTCTTGGACAGAAGTCCTAGTACGTAGAGTACTTTCCCTAGGTATGTGCCCGTTCGTGACTATCGTTGCGTGCATACGGACACGCTTGGGTATGTTTACCATACAAGGTTTACTAGGGAAACCTGCTTGCTCGACCATTGCCCTCCCGTCGCGGACACCATTCTTGGACAGAAGTCCTAGTACGTAGAGTACTTTCCCTAGGTATGTGCCCGTTCGTGACTATCGTTGCGTGCATACGGACACGCTTGGGTATGGTTACCATACAAGGGTTACTAGGGAAACCTGGCTGGAATTCTCGCGGCACACCGTTTTGTACCTCCACAGTAACTTTCGTTTCTTACGGTAGCATTTAACTTGTTTACCCATTACTAGGGAAACTGCTTCCCGACGTCGCGGAACCATTTTGGACAGAAGTCCTAGTACGTAGAGTACTTCCCTAGGTATGTGCCCGTTCGTGACTATCGTTGCGTGCATACGGACACGCTTGGGTATGTTTACCATACAGGTTTACTAGGGAAACCTGCTTGCTCGACCATTGCCCTCCCGTCGCGGACACCATCTTGGACAGAAGTCCTAGTACGTAGAGTACTTCCTAGGTATGTGCCCGTTCGTGACTATCGTTGCTGCATACGGACACGCTTGGGTATGTTTACCATACAAGGTTTACTAGGGAAACCTGCTTGCTCGACCATTGCCCTCCCGTCGCGGACACATTCTTGGACAGAAGTCCTAGTACGTCGTTCTTTATTGTACTTGATCAGTTTGTATTGCCTTCGCTT
>NW_024428119.1:0-40218 GCF_017562075.2 Anopheles merus | reverse complement strand
ATACAGAACGCATCGCGCGTAACGTGTAGCACTCTTTCACTCACTAACACTAACAATAGCAAACGATTGCACTACTACCATTAGATATAGGATTAGAATTATATTTTATATTAGAAATAAAATCATTCTACGAGTGACCACCAAGCGAGCAACAAGCCAACTCATTACGTGCACCCGAAAGTAGTGAAATCAGCTAGAACATTCCCATAAATGGCTTGTAAGGGATTTCGAAATCATGCTCCTCTAGGTACGATTTCCAACGTTTCAATTTGGCATTAGTATTTTCTGCGGATAAGGCAAATGTTAATGGTTGGTGATCTGTCAAAACTGTAAATTTAGTACCATTCAGATAGTTACGGAATATTTTGAGAGCTCAAAATATTGCCAACATTTCCTTTTCGGGAACAGAATATTTTTCCTCTGTCTTTGACAATGATCTGGAGGCAAAATGAATTGGTCTATCTTTGCCAATCTGACCTTGTGATAATACGGCACCTATTGCTATGTCAGAAGCGTCAGTTGTAGGTAAGAAAGGTTTACTGTAATCCGGATATATAAGAATATCTTCTGACGATATAATGCTTTTGAGTTTTTGAAAACATGCTTTTTCAGCAATAGATAAATCTATTTTCTTTTTTGAAGCCTACTTTCGTCACCTCTTAATAAATTTGTTAGCGGTTTAGCTATTCTAGCAAAATCTTTGATAAATCTTTTATAATATCCCATCATTCCTAAAAACCCACGCAATTCTTTTATGTTGGAAGGTTCTGGTATCTGCTTATTGCTTCTATTTTTTTATAATTCGGTTTAATGCCTTCAGAAGTTATAATATAACCTAAAAATTCGATTTCTCGTGTAGAAATTTTGATTTATCGATCTGTACTTTTAAATTAGCGTTGCTTAATAATTGCATAAATATTGTTTAAATTGTTTAAATGTTCTTCAAAGCTTTTACCAAATACAATTACAGCGTCCATATACACTTAGCATGTTTTGCCAATTTCACTGCGAAGTACATCATCGATCACTCTCTGAAAAATTGCTGGGCCATTTTTCAGCCCAAAAGGCATTCGTAGGAACTCGTACTTACCACTATTAATTGAAAATGCTGTTTTTTCAATATCACATGGTCTCATGCGAATTTGGTAAAATCCTGATGCCAGGTCCAATGTGGTGAAGTATTGATGCCCCTTAAGCTGATCAATTACGTAATTTATTTCTGGCATCGGATATCGATTGGCAATTGTTTTCTGGTTAAGCTTTCGGTAGTTAACAACCATACGATTTTTTTTTCTCCCGATGCATCTATTTTTTCGGGACTATCCACACAGGAGCTGTCCACGCGGAGTGAGACGGTCTTATAATACCGTTATCTAAAAGGGTTTTGATTTGATTATTGACCTCTTGTGTATACGTCGCTGGATGTGGATATACTTTTTGATGTATTGGTACATCATCGTTAGTATTGATAGCACATTCTACTCTTGTTGAGCATGTTAGTTGTAGTTTCGCCTCGAGGAATACTGAATTGTTTGCATCCAGTATCTTTTTAAGCTTCGCTTGTTCGTTACAATTTAAATGTTCCAATCTAAATATTGGATTTAATGTAGTTTTAGAAGATGAGTAAGAAAAAAGTGGAATATGTAAGACTTGAGAATTTTTTTTAGTATTAAATTGTCTGCTTCTAAATCTATCACAGCATGTAAACATTTAAGAATATCTGTACCAATTGTTCCAAAACAGAAATAATGAAAGAATGCAAAAGAAATGTGCACATTTGAACAATTTTCGGACTAAAAAAATTAATATCTATCGCTGATGAGGCAATCAATTTCCCACTAGCACTTGCAATATTTCTGTCACATAAATCATATGGTTTTCCTATTTTACAAGAATTCGCCAATTTTGGATCTATAAGGCTTACATTGGCTCCTGTATCAATTAGGAAAGGAAATTCTCCAATATTAGTTTTTAATTTAACAAATGGAAAAATAGGTTTTACCATTTGGAATCCCCCTCTAAAAAATGGTTCTGGTATAAAAAGCCGTCCAAATTGTGATCATGACCCGCTTCGTATTCACTTTGTTGGTGTTGGTAATCACTTTCTAAGCCTGTATTATTTATTTTTCTGTCCGTGTCGTCATGTACAGTATTCGCCTGTCGCTTAAAATCCTTCACTTATGTAGATTGTACTCTGGATATGTTTGTTGTGTGAAGCGTCTAGAGTTTGAACCGCTATCGTATCTGATACTACCATCCACTTCCATCGGTGTTGGTGTCTGATAACGATTACTTTTAATCGTGTGTGTGCTGTGGGATGCTGTGGATGGCACGAAGCTTGTGTTAGCTCTTGGATAGCGCATTGGATTGAAACTACCACGAGGCTTCGGAACCGGTTTTTGGTTCAAATCGGCTGGGCCGCGTGGTTCAAACATTCTAGCGAAACGTAAATCTTTTCTGTAATATTCCTGACACAACTGGTAAGCTTTGCTTAAATTTGCTCGAGCAGATGTTTTTAGGATGAAAGACAATGGCTTATCTAGTCCCCGTATAAACGAATGCAGTGCTTTTTCGTTGAAAAATTGCGTATGCATTGGTGCATGTTCTCGATACTTTGTACATGTGCAATTATAAGTGCTAACGTCTCTTTTACTCTCCCATAGTATGCGGTTAAACTTTCACCGTTACTTTTCCGCATGGTAGATAATTCGAAATCTAACGTGAACAAATCTCTTTTATCACCGTAATGTAAGACAAGTAATTCTTTTATTTCTTTCCAATCTGTGGAAATATTATTCGTATTTAATACTTCAGCTCAGCTTCAGCCTCACCGACAATCTTTCTTTTTATTGATCTTTGAACTAAAGTACCTAGCAGCTGCGATATTTTGCAACTCACACACAGAGTTAAAATTTCTTCCACATCTGCTATCCAGTTCATTAGCTCTGTATGTCGACCATCGAATTCTCGAAGATCTTTTACAAAATCGGGAACTTTCCCAAGCTCATAAATGTTCGGCACATTTGTATCCGTAGTCATTTTTACTTCCTACTTACCAAAAAGATTTTGTCACAGTATGATGTCTTCGGGGGAAAGCTGGGCAGCTTGCAGAGGATGGTCCTTTTTTCCGTTCGGGTACTAGGGGCCTCAGCAATCAATCGGACGAAATTCACAGTGTCCCAGATCTCGCTTGGTGCAAATAAATAGTGGCTCCTTCAACCGCTCGATGGAAGTGTTTAGCTTCACGTGTAGGATTTTTTTATATTTTATATGCACTTATACTCTTCCCTCACACATATACAACCTATTCGGGCGCCAGTTAATGTATTATCGGATCAAATGATGCGAACGCTTTGAGTTCCAGATTCTAACTGTCTTTATTCCTTCTAGTTTGATTCCTATCAACTCTAATCCTAACCTTATCTTTTATGTATGCGTGTACGGCTTATCTTATATGAATATGGTGCTTGGCTATAGCTATTGGTAAATATAGTGGTGTGTCACATACACATAGGATGGTTACCTAGCGTTATAGATTTATTTTTTTCTTCTTTTTTATGCGAGCAGGCGAATCATATTTTTCTTGAGTGAAGAGCGACGAGCGTCCGCTCACTAATGGGAGCGAGCGAACCTTATGATTCCCACTCTCCTTGCCCATGACTAGTAGCAACCTTGGTCCTTAATTGTTTTTAATATATGTAAATGTTTTCTCTTTTGTTTTACCTGACGGCAGTTACTAAATCTATGCAGATGATGTAAAAATATTTCGTCCAGTTAACACTCACTCCATCCATAACGAACTGCAACGCGTGATTAAAATGTTTTCCGACTGGTGCAATCATACTTTTCTTGTCCTTTGTATATAATGTGATATTAGATTTAAACGCTATGAAACACCAGTTTTGTTTCGGTTGAGGAGTTCTATATTTGGTGTATCTCTTTCGGAGTTCAGGAAGCGACTAGCGCTGTACATTTATACATGAGTTCAATGAGAGGTACGCTCACCTCGCGTGAATTGACAGCAACGTCAGGTTGCGTGATTGGTACTACTGACGGACACTGTATATCCCAACACTCCCGCTCAATGTTCGGAACTGACTTGCCCCAAATTCGTTCGGTGTTTTTGAAAAACAGATAGAGGCAAACCTTTCGTCATTATATCAGCGATCTGATCACTAGTATTTATATACATTGGGTTGATTGATTGTTCTCATGGTAAACAACCGGTAGCTCCGGTTCTTTCTCCAGATCCCGCAACAGCTGCACAAGTCATTTTCCATGACAAACAGCCACACTTAACGCCACTAGTTCCGCCTCGGTTGATGACAACGCAATCGTTTCCTTGTCAACCAGTTAACAGCTGCACTGCATACTCGGAACAGATATCCCGTCAACGAGCGTCGATCCGTCGGATCATTCGCCCAATCCGCATCAGCAAACGCCTCGATGACTGGTGCAGAATCCTTCGCACGAAAAACAAGCCCATACTCAAGCGTACCCTTCATGTATCGGAGTACTCTCTATGCATGCTTCCAGTACACCTCCGTAGGACAACTCTGGAACTGGCTAAGATAGCTAACGGACGCACACAAATCTGGCCTCGATATCAACATCACGAACATTAGACAATAAATCAGCTGTCTGTATGGCTTGTCTGTACACTCAGCATCTTCATCTTTCTTCAGCCGAAGATGACACTCCATCGGTGTTGAGACTGCCTTGCACTCATGCATATTGAAACGCAGAAGTAAATTCTCTAGAAAATTTCGCTGACTTATCCGGAGACATTTTCCTTCCACATCGCGTTCAATCTTCATGCCAAGGAATGTTTTAACCTCTCCAATGTCTGACATTTCAAACTCTTTCGAGAGGGATTGCTTCACTGCCTTGACCGCATTAAACTGATGACCAACAACGAGTCATGAGATGAAGTCAGAAAGCATAGGAAAGCGTACGTGAAATTTTTGAACGATCCGCCGCAAAAATTTACTTTGCTACGTTGTACGATTTTGAGCAATAAAGTAGTGCAGTAAACGACGAGTAAAAAATCGCGTTTTAAGCTTCAGTAGAAGAAAGATCTTTGCTTCTAGAACAACTTTATTGTTCCCAAATCCTTTTATGTATAGGCACATGTCACTCACACTTCTACAAAATCCTAGTTTCTCGACATAACTTAAAACCTTGCATTCCAAGCTCTCGAAGCTTGTTTCAACCCATACAATGATCGGTTCAACCGACACACAAGATTACTGTCAATGTCAACTCCTTGTAAATCTCTTCCTCCACATGTCGATTGAGGAAACCAGTTTTAACGTCCATTTGATGAAGCACCATTCTTAAATCATTTGCGATGGCTAAAACAATTCTCACGGTATCCAAACGCGCTACAGGAGAATAAGTTTCAGCGTAATCGAAACCATGTTTCTGGCTGCGCAACCAGTGGCGGATTAAGGGTATCGGGGGCCCTAGGCGGAAAGACGAGTTGAGGCCCCCTGTGTCACAGGCTCTAAAAATTTTGCTGACCGGGGGGAGGGGGGGGAGGGGGGTGCAAATGATTCGCCAGCCTTGGGGCCTCAACGGCCATCCTTCCGGGGGGGCTTGTTGCTAGTACTCTGTCTATACGGCATACTATAGAATGGCGATCTACGGGGCCCCTAAATCGGCGGGGCCCCAGGCGACCGCCTAGTCCGCCTACCGTTAGATCCGCCACTGTGCGCAACTAATCGAGCTTTGTATTGATCTTCATTTTTAGATTCCCCGCACTTTGCTTTGAACACCCAAATGCAAGTGATTGGCATTCGACCGTGTGGAAGCTTCTCAAGGGTCCACGTGTGATTCCTTGTAAGAAAAAGAAATCTGCTGACGATTTCGCTTCCGTAAGCAAAGTCGGTACATGATCCACATAGCTTGATGCATTGAATGCAAAGCCTGTGTAGTTCATGTTTTAGTCTTTATGCCATGTAGGTGTCTTCCGTGTTCGTTCACTATAAACTTTAGGCGATTTCACTTCGACATTATCTTCATCATCACCGATACAACTACTGAAACTTTCTTCGTATACGTTTTCAGCCAGAGTTTCATCAGGATCGTCGGCATTTACGGTCGGTTGTCGAGAGACAACATCATCTTCAACATCACTATCACTGATTGGTCCGTTCCAAACCGTACGGATAAGAAATTCGTCACTGTTGCTGTTTGACCGCGAAGATGTTAACAATTCACTAAAATTTGAATTTTCCACAAAATCGACGTATGCCATACACGATATCCAAAAGAGACATACCCGATAAAAACACCTTTCCACGATTTTGTGTAGAGTTTCCTTCTTTGTTCTTTTGGTACATGCACAAACACAACATTGCCGAAGGTACGCAAATTACTTACATTTGGTTTACGATTTTCCCAAACTTCGAATGGTGTCGTTAGATTACCCAGTGCACTAGCCGGGCTGCGATTTACCAAAAATTCTGCTGTATCAACCGCAGGACCCCAAAAATCTTTACCAACGCCTAATGATAGAACGAACCTACTCTACTAGTGTACGGTTCATTCTTTCACTCACACCATGCTGTTCCGAAGAATATGGAACAGTCCATTCGATTGGAATTCCCTTCACCTTGCAAAAGTTCTTAAATTCACGTCCAACGTATTCCCCGCCGTCATCACAACGTCGGCGAAATACACTGACCAAACTTAGCTGTAACAAAGGCTTCGTATTCCATGAATCGATCAAACAACTCAACCTTTGTGATCATGGGATAAACAACCGTAAAACCACTAAAATCGTCAACAAAACTAACGAAATATTGTTCACCATATATTTCCACCTGTGGAACTGGTCCATACACATCGGAAACACTCCACACAGCTCAAGTGCTCAGTTTCCGCGTCTGTTTTTCTTGGTGACACGCTTCACACACAAACTCATTTCCTGGATTCTTCACATTTTTTTCCATACCACCCATCATTCCTTTGGAGATGATATTTCTCAAATTCTTAGCACTTAAACGGCCATAGCGTCGATGCCACAGCTCTAATTCTTTCGGCACAAGACCACATGAATAGAAACCCGCACTATTGCTATCAAATCTTCGATAAAGCACTAATTCTTACAATTTAACGCGGCGTTCACCTTTGGCAACGATGCCAGAATTGTTTTCTATTGTAACCATTCCATTTGCAAACAACACTTTTAATCCAGCAGTTTTCACTTTTCTCACAGGCAATAAGTTCTCTCGCGCTTCGGGAATGTAAAGAACGTCTTTCAATGTTATTCCCGTTGATTCTCCGTTTTCCGAAAAAGTTAACAACCTCACATCGCCACACTCCTTTGCAACAATAGTTTCGCCTTCTTTTGCTACCGATATGTGCATAGGTGGCTTCATGGGAACAAGAATTTGGAAAAGCGACCGATCATTCCACATGTGTTCAGATGATCCGGAGTTGACAATCCAACTTGCTTCCACGAATTCCACAGCGTCGCCACCAAAGAAACACACATCACTCTTCACCAAGTGCGCATTGTTTCCTTTCAGCATTTTTTGTTTGTCTTTTTCTGGACAATCGGCAAACTTGCGATGACCCCTTCGCGATGACAACCGAAACACTTTAACCTTGTGGTTTTCTTCTTATTGTTCTTTTGCTGTTTCTTTGTACTTGTTGTGTAGGTAGCGCATGTGTAGCCGCGACTCAATGCTGTCATGTTAAAGCATGTGATGTCGAAAAGGCCGTGAAGGACTTCGGCAGCGGTCGGGTGATCAATCGCTGCGACTCGGTACTAGGCTGTCGTTTTTTATCAATGTTGTAAATAGAGTATAAGTTTTATAAAAAGTCCAAGTGTGCCGTTTTATTGAAGTGTGCCAAATGTACGTCCCGTTCCGAAACACAACAGTACTGGTCCCTGCAAATGCGGCGTCCTCCATTCTTGTTTCACGCGTTGTACCACTTTCCTTTAAACTATGCTTGATTTCTTCGTCAAGAAGTCTGCACTTTACAAAATCCATCGTCAAGGTTTCCTCTGGCATAGTTTCAATTGCAGTAGCTACCGTCTAAAATTTTGATCCGAGCGTTAGAACCAAATAGCATACCGTATATATTTCTTTTAACTTTGCGACGGTGGATTTGTAATCCCTAATAAAGCGATCAAACACAAGGAAATGATCTTGTTGACCACCACTAGAGTGTCGCAACGTCAAAAGCCTTTTTTGCAAGTGGAGCCGGTTTGCAGTGCTTTAACGTTCGAACACACGTTGTAACGCATTCCAGATTTCTTTCGGAGTCGCCTTGTCCTGGATGTACTCCAACATTTCATCACTGATTCTCGAAATCAGCAGGGATTTGCAACGACGATCTTTCTTCACGCGCGATTTGCCCTTCCCTTTCTTTGACACTGTTTCATTTGCAGCATCTCCCGTTGTATCGTCGAAATCCACATCCGCTTCCAGTTCGATGCAGCATCGTAGCTCTTGCTCTTCCAAAAGCGTTAGCATACGAAACTTCCACTGCGGATAATTCGACGCGTTCAACAAAGGAACACGCGCCGTTTCACTTTCACGATCCATTGTCTATATTAATCACTTAACTTAATTAGTCAGGTGCTCTGGGCCCATAACCTAATGTGATATTAGAATTTAACGCTGTGGAACACCAGTTTTGTTTCGGTTGAGGAGTTCTATGTTTGATGTATGTCTTTCGGAGTTCAGGAAGCGACTAGCGCTGTACATTTATACATGAGTTCAATGAGAAGTACGCTCACCTCGTGTGAATTGACAGTAACGTCAAGTTGCGTGATTGGTACTACTGACGGACATTGTATATCCCAACAGTATAGATAAGTGTGATATTATCTCGTTTACTCGTGCCCGGCAACTTATTTATTACAATTATGACATAGATGGACAAACGATTAACCGTGTAGATACAATTCGCGATCTTGGTATCTTACTAGATCATAAATTAACTTTTACAGTAACAATAGGACCCTAGGTTTAGTACGGAAAATGACGAAAGAGTTCAATGATCCTTTGTGTATCAAAACACTGTTTAACAGTCTAGTCAAGTCTATTTTAGAAAATGGACCAATTGTGTGGTGTCCACATACCGACCGCAAAGTAAACATACACGTTCATCGTTATAGTTCTCCTTCATCGTCTGTTTTGTGTGTAGATATGCACAGACCTAATTATGCGGCAGATGAACCGATACCAGCAATTGCACGTAGTTTCAATTTATTCTATGCAGGAGTTGATTTTCACACATCCATTTCTACTGTTAGTGAAGGTCTGTGCTATATAGTTATGCGAGGGACATATTAAGTGTCATAAAAAAAAATATTTTTCCTAATCAACCTAACACGTCTATCGCTGGTGAGTTACAATTCTGAACTGACTTAAACTCTCTAGTCCTAGCTAGCTCGAGCCTAAACCTATCGTGCCGATACTTCACGATGTCATCTTCGGGCGGATGTTCCACGACAGTTGTCTTCGGGCGGATACTCCACTTCGGGTAGATGCTGGTGATCGCTGCTCCATCGGGCATGGTACATTTCATGCTAGCTCAGCATAATATGTGTTCTGCGATGTTTCGCAGTGCCGCACCATGGGAGAGTGCTACGATGATGTTGTGGTGTGGTTCTCGCGAGAGGAAGTAGATGTCTGATTTGCTTCCGTTTAGCTGGAACTACACCCTATGTGTGTAACATAACTATATTAATCTATAACAATTTACGATGTCTTGTGGGCCATCATTGGCGGACAAGAATTATGAAAAGTAAAAATAAATAAATCAATAAATAAAACTGTCCTCCCAGTGTAGCCCCTCCTGAATGTTTCTAGGTTCCTTCTCCTTCTCCCCTCCCCCCCCACCCCAGCAGCAACAAAATTTAAGTAGAAATGTTACATAATCAAAGACGGATGCTGAGTACCCCCAGGTAATCATGTACAAAGGAGCCTCAATAATTCTAACTGCTTAGGGCCCCCGACACTGTAAACCCGCTGTTGGGTATGAGCCATGGCGTGCCATAGCCAGGGTAAAACTGTATGACGCTATGAGCTCTTTTGGAAACCCGGTCAAACTGATACGGCTAGTTAGAATGACTATGACCAACGTCACTTGCCAAGTGGAAGGGGATGGAAAACTCTCAGGACCTTTTGCTACCACCAAAAGTCTACGCCAGGGGGACGGGCTTGCTAGTCTCCTTTTCAACCTGGCGCTAGAGAGGGCCATCCGCGACTCGAGGGTGGAGACTACGAGAACCATCTTCTATAAGTCAACCCAGATCCTGGCATACGCTGATGATATAGACATCATTGGTCTGCGGCTCTCCTATGTAGCAGAAGCCTACCAAGGGATCGAGCAGGCGGCAGAGAGCCTCGGATTGCAAATAAAGGAGGCAAAGACCAAACTGATGGTGGCAACATCAGCGGGCCTACCAACAAATAATCAGAATCTACGTAGGCGTGACGTGCAGATAGGTGAACGCACGTTTGAAGTCGTCCCAGAATTCACCTATCTGGGGTCAAAGGTCAGCAACGACAACAGCATGGAAGCTGAGTTGCGCGCAAGGATGCTGGCTGCCAACCGGTCATTCTACAGCCTGAAAAATCAGTTCATCTCAGAGAACCTAGAGGAGCCGCTATAATGACGAGATATACGAGATGTACGGCGACCTCACTGTCGTACAGCGTATCAAGCTCGCCAGGTTGCGTACGACCTCATTATGAAGTAAAATCATAAAAGGTTGGCTGATAAGTCCCCGGTCTAACAAAGAAAAACACGTTTTTTTGTCAAAATTCGTTTTTATTGTTCAACATAGTTCCCTTCAAGAGCGATACAACGATTATAACGACCTTCCAATTTTTTGATACCATTTTGGTAGTACTCCTTCGGTTTTGCCTCAAAATAGGCCTCAGTTTCGGCGACCACCTCTTCATTGCAGCCAATTTTTTTCCCTGCGAGCATCCTTTTGAGGTCTGAAAACAAGAAAAAGTCGCTGGGGCCAGATCTGGAGAATACGGTGGGTGGAGAAGCAATTCGAAGCCCAATTTATGAATTTTTGCCATCGTTCTCAATGACTTGTGGCACGGTGCGTTTTTGGTCAAATGTGAGCTCGTGCGGCACCCATTTTGCACAGAGATTCCGCATATCCAAAAATTGATGAATGATATGACCAACACGTTCCTTTGATATCTTTAAGGCCTCTGCTATCTCGATCAACTTCATTTTACGGTCATTCAAAATCATTTTGTGGATGTTTTGATGTTTTCGTCGGTAACCACCTCTTTCGGGCGTCCACTGTGTTCACCGTCCTCCGTGCTCATTTCACTACGCTTGAATTTTGCAAACCAATCAATTATTGTTGATTTCCCTGGAGCAGAGTCTGGAAACACATTATCAAGCCAAGTTTTTACTTCCGCTGTATTTTTTTCCCTTCAGAAAACAGTATTTTGTCAAAACACGAAATTCCTTTTTTTCCATTTTTTCACAATAACAAAAGTTGCTTGACAAAAGACGCTCTGTCTCACAAACTAATTGACATACAGACGTCAAATTTTGACACGAATCATTTGAAGGTTGGTACTATATAAAAATAATATTCATTTAATACTAGCGGCGCCATCTATGTGTCAGACCGGGGACTTATCAGCCAACCTGTTATATGCGGATGTAGCGAAGTAAAACACTTCAAGTTAAAACAAAGTTCAAGCTAAACACGGCTCAAGCAATAGCGCGCGCTTCAGAAACGCAACAAACATAAACAGGTAGTCAACCGTTCTCACGGTTCAAATGAGGAAGTAACTTCACGCAATTCATTAACCATAGGTACATGTCGCATTAAGTATAAATAAAAATTGTTATCAAAATAGTCATAAGGCCCGATTATTAAACACAAATTGTAAAGACAAGTTGTCAAAATCGGAAGATTTGTATTATGACATCCGTTTGTGTTGTGTGTTGGAAAATAAAATTTAACGAAACACAAACTCACAAGCACACTGCCAAGATATGTATTATGAAACACAAACGGAAATCCAAAACTGTCAAACAGCTTTCCGTCAGCTTTTTGCCACGGAAAGGCGCCAATCTCAGATTGTTTGTTGTTGTGTTGTTTCGGTCAGAGTTGTAGCTGTTGCTTTCACGACAAAATGTAAGTATTTTATTTCATTAATAATAAAATTTTATCATTTTAAACAAAAATATGTTTACCGCCATATCCATACAAATGGCGATATGCTGGAGATACTGATAATCTGTTGTTACGGCTTAAGAAGCTGCTGGTATTTACTTCCTCTGCTGTTGTTCGATGATAGTCGAAAGATGAAGGGCACGCGCACACGGTTTGCGTTCAACAGCAATGGATCCCAGCTACTTCTTCAGTTAGCAACTTCTTCAAGATCCAACAGCATATGCAAATGTTATTAACCTAATACTGCATACACTTTTAGGAATAACAAAGACGCCCGCACATCGCGAACACAGTACCAACAAATGGTAGATGAGTTGGAAAAGGTCCCTGACATCGCCAGAGGGATGTATAAAGGTGACCAGACCGCTTTCTGGGAGGAAATGGCTGAGCACCTTAACGCCCTGGGACCGCCGATAAGAACGGGTGCAACGTGGAAGAGGGTAAGATTAAAAGAGCGACACAACATATTTATATTTTGCTTTTAATGTTCGCTGTTTGTTTTACAGGTTTGGTTTGATTATAAATGTGCGGTGAAAAAAAAACTCCGTGTGAACAAAGCGTCTTTGTTGGCCACTGGTGGCGGCCCGTTTCAGCAAAGGCCATTAAACGACGTGGAAGAAAGAGTGGCCAATTTGACGAACTTGAAGGCCACCATAGAAGGGAATTCAGGCCGCTCTTGGGGCAATTTAAACAACAACTATGACAACAACAACAACAACAACAACAACAACAGCAACAACAACAACAGCAGCAACAACAGCAGCCAATTGTTGCCAATCGGCAACAACGAGGAGCCAAACAGCGGCAGCGGGGCGCCAAACAACGGCAGCGAGACACCGAACAATGAGGAGCAAAATCCTATAACGGCAAAAGCTCGTCAAAAAAGGAGTCGTAAGCGACAAAACACGGAAGCGGTGTTGCGGCAAAACCAACAGCTTCTTAATCTAATGAAAGAAAACATTGAAGCTCAAAAAGAGTCCACAGCCGCATTGAATAGGGCAATTGTAGTATTAGAAAATATCACAGGTATGTTAAAAGAGGCTGTAGAACGCAAAACCAATTAGTGATTCTTATTTTTCATAATTTTTAAGATTTTAGTTGTAAGTTAGCGTTTAATGTTTTTATTAATTGAATTTCTATTAACTGAACTGTGATAAATGAACTCTTTTTGTGATGCAAACTTATGTGATGAACTTAAAAAATAAATGAACTTGACCTCTAGCCTGCCTCTAGTTGCCTTTTATTCATCTGAGCTTGGCTCTTCCAATCCATACGCAATGCACATGTTGTGTAACATACAACATACGTTCGTTATTTGAGTTGCTTTTACCGGGGTGTAGTGCAACTGTCGAGCACCTAACAAACATCTGAATCTATTTTTGAGCAACCCGATCGTGCGCTCCACTATTTCTCTACCTAAAGAATGGTTTTTATTAAAGGCAGCTTCTGGTGTGTTTGGAGCAGGATTACGTTTTGGTGTTATTAACCACGGTTTTGACGGGTATCCAGCATCACCTGTGAGAATTCAAAAGATTATTTACATAAACAAATACCCATCGGATGGTTTAATGTATTACCTAGTAGATTGAATGCAGTTTCTCCGCGTCGATGTTTTGTTTCGAAAAAGTTGTCCATTCCACTTACATTCCAAATATGTGAATCGTGATTAGCTCCTCCGAATTTGGCATTCACATAACGAATTTTCATGAGATGGTCGCAAATCTACCGGTACGAAGAAAAATAATATTGAAGTACAAAACATACGACAAACACTGAAAGCTTTACTTACAATCATCGCGTTTAAGCTGTAATAGCCCTTCCGGTTAAAATGCTGATCGTAATCGTCCACTGGGGCAATAATTTTTATGTGTGTTCCATCAACACACATCACAACACCAGGGATGCCACTTTTTGAGTAGAAGTATCGTCGTGCATCTTGTTGCTCATCTGGTTCCATCGCTAAAGAGATCCATTTGTTCCCTAAAGTTTCTTCGATTATATTTAAGCACTTTGCAAAGGCTACCGAGAAAGTAGGCTGAGCAATAGCTATTTTATAATCGTTTCCTGTTCCATTTTGGTAGCTGCCTTCAGCTAGAAACCGCAGAGCAGCAGCCAACATTTCGTTTGGCTTGAGCCCCTTTCCCTTAACCGGTGGGAACTTGGGCTCGATCTCCGCCAGAATGTCAACAAAAATTTCCTTCGACACACGGAAATTTTTCTTAAATCTGAAATTAACAACCACGAAATGAGAGATGTTTAACACAGTTTGCACAAATGATCTGAATGATGAACTCACGCTTGGTTAGAAAGCTGTAACGGGTCGAAAACACTTCGAAGCAGTCGGCGCTGTTTTGCCAGATCCACCGTTGGTTCTTCTTCACTGCTGCTATCGTCACTCACGAAGTGGGAGAAAATCATTTCGATTTTTAAATCACGGATTGTTGTTAGCTTGAGAAACGTTTGTATCTTGTTTACGATTTTTATTTTGATTTTGAACTTTTTGACATATCGCCAAATGCTTTGACACAGTTTTGACGAAAGAAAAAACTTAACGAAACTTGTCTGTCACAAGAACAGTTTCAAAATGCATACCTATTTTCCGTTTGTCTTGACACACTTGTCTTGTGTCATTTCCGTTTGTGTTTAATAATCGGGCCTATAGTTACAGTTACAGTATCGGACATTAAGTTAGGACCCTGTTTTTTCATCGCACCGTGCAATTGTTTTACCACGTTACTTGTGTTTGTGTGTGTGTGTGTGTGTGTGTGTGTGTGTGTGTGTGTGTGTGTGTGTGTGTGTGTGTGTGTGTGTGTGTGTGTGTGTGTGTGTGTGTGTGTGTGTCTGTGTGCGAGTGCGCGGGTTTGTGTCTGAAAAACGTAGCTTGCCATGATGTCATATTGCGTTGAAAGTCAGAATACTTTTAGAAAGTTTGAAAGTTCAGTCAGTCAGAATACGCACGCTGTTTCACATGATAACACACATTATCAGAATATAATGTGTTTTATCATGTGAAACAGCGTGCGTACACTGTCATATACGTCTGACAGCTGTCCATCGACAGAAACTGCTAGTTGGGTAGCAAACAGCTGTCAGTGAGAATAAACGGCACTCTGTGTCTGAACTACGAACGAAACACATGTGTCTTCCTTCCACGAGTTATAACAATTGGCGACGAGTGACAAATTCTGAGAACCCTGGAAAGCTAGCGCTACGCAGTTAAAGAAAAGCTGAAACAATCGGGTATAAGTGGAGACAGTGTCATGATCGAAGAGAAACCAACAAGCAGTGGTACAAAGCAGAACATCGCACAGAGTGAACAACGCACCACAATGGCAAAATTCGATATGGAACCTTTTAACATAGGGCTCATGCAATGGGCCCGCTGGGTGAAACGCTTCGAAGGAGCAATGTCGGTATTTGAGGTTAAATCGAATAATAAAAAAGTCATGCTTCTGCATTACATGGGTGTTGATTCATACAATTTATTGTGTGATCATATTTCTCCGGAAGAACCAGAAGACAAAACATACGAACAAATAGTGAAGTGTTTGGATGAGCTGTTCGACCCGAAACCCCTCGAAATGGTGGAACTATGGAAGTTTCGTCAACGACTTCAGACTGAAGGCGAAACTGTAACGGAGTTCATCACGGCTTTGCAAAAAGTGGCGGCTAATTGTGATTTCGGGCAATATTTGACAAAGGCGCTCAGGAACCAGCTAGTTTTTGGTGTACGAAATCCAAGAATACGCAACCGGCTGATTGAAGAAAGAAATCTAACACTGGAAAAAGCTAAGCAAATTGCTTTAGCCATGGAAGCCGCCGGAGATGGCGCTGAAGTGCTGAATAGCAGAAGTGCTGAAGTGCTGAATAGCAGAGGTGCTGAAGTGAAAGAAGTAAACATCGTGAGCAACACAACGAAGAAAAACGTCGAGTGTTATAGATGTGGAGAATCACATTTTGCATATGTATGCAAGCACAAAAGAACCGTCTGCAAAAAGTGCGGGAAAATTGGACATTTGCAGCGCGTCTGTCGCACGAACAATAGAAGCAAAAGTGTGAGGTTAATTGACGAACAACATCAAGACAGCGAGGAGAACGAAGAGGTAAACTCAATTTTGATCAACAATTTATACCAAAATGCAAACCATACCGCAAAAATATACATAACACTAAAAGTCAATAATACTAAAATTCAATTTGAAGTAGATTCAGGATCCCCGTTTTCTATTATCAGTATGAACGACAAACAAAGATGGTTTAAAGATATCCCTATTAGAGAATCAGATATAAAATTACAAAGCTATTGTGGAGGATCTATAAAGTTATTTGGTACAATTAGTGTTATAGTGGAAAATGCTAAAACAAAATTAACACTATTTGTGGTAGAGTCTAAAAGAGGACCTATTGTAGGAAGAACATGGATGCGAGATTTGAAATTTGATTGGAACGAATTATTAAGTAAGGGGAACTCGTACGTAAATCAAATTGTCACCCATTCTAATACTAATCAAGAAGTGATAAAAAAATTAAAAGAAGAATTCGAGGTAGTCTTTCGTAAGTCATTAGGAGAGATTTCAAATATTCAAGCATCTCTTATCCTAAAAGAAAATGCGTTGCCAATATTTCTAAAAAATCGTACTATACCATTTGCATTAAAAGAAAGTGTCGAGAAAGAAATTAACGATTTAGTAAATCAAGGAATTTTAATAAAAGTCAATCGCAGTGAATGGGCTACACCAATAGTACCCGTAAAAAAATCAGGAAACCGTGTACGATTGTGTGGAGATTATAAATTAACGGTGAACAAAAACTTGGTAATAGACGAGTTTCCTTAGCCCACAATAGAGGAGCTTTTTGCTAACATGGCTGGGGGAGAAAAATTCTCGAAAATAGATTTAGCGCAGGCATATTTACAGATGACAGTTAAACCTGAACATCAGGAATTTTTAACACTGAACACTCACATGGGACTATTCAGACCAACACGGTTAATGTACGGGGTTGCTTCTGCCCCAGCCATATTCCAAAGAGAAATCACACAGATTCTCCAAGGAATTCCAGGCGTTTCTGTATTTTTAGATGATGTTAAAATAACAGCTCCTGATGACAAGACCCATGTGGAAAGACTGCGCACTGTTTTAAAACGATTTCAAGACCATAATATGAGAGTGAATGATAGCAAATGTAATTTCCTTGCAGATTGCATAGAATACTGTGGATACAGGATCGACAAGTACGGTATTCACAAAATGAAGGAGAAAATTACTGCCATTCAACTAATGCCAAAACCAAGGAACAAAGATGAGGTAAGAGCTTTTGTAGGCCTTGTGAATTATTACGCGAGATTTATCCCAAATTTAAGTGAAAAGATCTATCCCATAAATAATTTACTTAAAAACGAAATTCCTTTCGAATGGCATAAAGGTTGCCAGGACGCATTTGAATGGATCAAAAAGGAAATTCAATCTGAACGGATCTTGGTACACTACGATCCTAGCTTACCAATAGCTCTAGCAGTAGATGCTTCGCCCTACGGAGTTGGCGCCGTTTTAAGTCACATCTATCCAGATGGCAAAGAATATCCAATTCAATACGCATCTCAAACACCATCACCAACCCAACAAAGATATACTCAGGTGGATAAAGAAGCATATGCGATTATTTTCGGAGTTAAAAAGTTTTACCGATATCTTTATGGAAGAAAATTTATCTTAATAACCGATAACAAGCCAGTTTCTCAAATTCTATCACCACAGAAAGGTTTGCCAACGCTATCAGCAACTCGCATGCAACATTACGCTGTATTTCTAGAATCATTCAATTTTGAGATTAGATATCGACCATCAAAAGAACACGGAAATGCTGACGGAATGTCACGATTGCCAATCCGAGACATTCAGCTGGAGGATACAGAAGAACCCGATGAAATTGAACTAAATCAAATAGAAAATCTTCCCGTATCAGTAGAAGAACTTAGTAAAGAGACTAGCAAAGACATAAATGTTCAATTACTAATAGACGGATTAAATTCAGGGAGAACAGTATCCATTAACGATCGTTTTGGAATCGACCAGACACAATTTTCTCTTCAAAAGGGATGTCTTATGAGAGGCGCTAGGGTCTACGTTCCACCTCAATTACGAAATCGAGTCTTAGACGAACTTCATGAAGGCCATTTCGGCATATCACGCATGAAATCTCTTGCTAGATCTTATTGTTGGTGGAAAAATATGGATAACGACATAGAAAGATTATCAAAAAACTGTGTTTCTTGTGCAAAAGTAAGAAAAGATCCTCCTAAAGTACCAACTCATGTATGGAAGCGTCCACAATCAGTTTTTGAAAGAGTACATGCGGATTACGCTGGGCCATTTATGGGTATATATTTTCTTATTCTAGTAGATGCGTACAGCAAATGGCCTGAAGTAAAAATAACACCGGATATGAATACAGACACTACTATAGACAAAATGCGAGAAATTTTTGCCACTTTTGGCTTGCCATCAATTTTAGTGACCGATAGAGGTACACAATTCATGTCAGAAAAATTCCAAACATTCTTAAAATCTAACGGAATAACCCATAAAACAGGAGCTCCTTACCATCCCGCAACAAATGGTCAGGCAGAAAGATATGTACAAACAATTAAAGATAAAATTAAAACTATGCAATGCCATAAATCTGAAATTCCAAAAAAGTTACAAAACATACTGCTAGCGTACAGGAAAACAACTCATCCAAGCACAGGGGAAAGTCCCTCGCGGTTAATGTTAAACAGACAGATACGGTCTCGGCTTGATGTTATGGTACCAAAAATCGAAAAGAAATCCAATCCCGAAGTAGTACACAAAACGACAAGATCATTTGCAGTAAACGAAAGAGTAGCAGCAAGAGATTTCCTTTCCCAGACCGAAAAGTGGAAATTTGGAACGATTACAAAGAAGCTAGGAAAACTGCATTACGAAATACGATTAGACGATGGAAGGATGTGGAAAAGGCACATAAACCAAATGAGATCTGGTCCTGAAGAAATATCAATCCACCATAGTAGTAACCAAAACATAGAACCTTGGATAGATGAATCAGTTTATCTGCCAGATAGGATGGAAGAGTTTCAACTCCCTCATGATTCAGAAACGGAGATGGTTAGATCTGATAATATCAATGAAGATTTAGCTTGTGGAGAAGAATCTCAAACTCAAGTTAGGAGATCAACAAGAACTCGACAACCACCAATTCGATACCGTGATTAGGGATTATTACTTTAATTTAGAATATAAATATGAATTGTCTTTCACACTTTAGCAAGTAATCACTTTATATTGTTAGGAGGAGAGAGTTGTCATATACGTCTGACAGCTGTTCATCGACAGAAACTGCTAGTTGGGTAGCAAACAGCTGTCAGTGAGAATAAACGGCACTCTGTGTCTGAACTACGAACGAAACACATGTGTCTTCCTTCCACGAGTTATAACATACACACTTGGATAAAAGCTAAAGTTTGTGTTGGAAAACGTTTGCTTCCCGTGTAAAAAACTTTAGAGAATTAAATTCTTTAGGCTACTTTAACGCAGTGCCAAAAAATTAGTGTTTTTTTATTCTCTCTCTTATAATCGTTTGTACACTTGTTCGCTTTTGTCGTTAAGGGCCGATTCCGCGGTTTTTCTCCCTTTTTATGTGTTTTGAACCGGATCAAAACATCTCCTGGTCTGACAGATGTTGGAACCTTACAAATGTTCCAACAGTTTGCATCGACAGCAGCTTGTTCCTTGGACGAAAACGCAGGTGTGCTGATTGATGAATGTGCATGCGACAGCGATGCGAAATGGACACGCGCACAATAGCAAAGAACTCGGCATCCCCTCACAGGTGTTTCGCCAGTGCACGACATTGAAAGGCCAGCGTGCATCTCTGCGTTGAAGCTGGTGCGTGCATAGGAAACTTTGTGCGTGCATTGAGCTGGCGCGCAGTTGTTCTTTTCAATGGGCGTTTTGTTTCATGAGCGCGGCAGTATTCTGTTCTCGATTTAAATGGGTTGACGGTCACTCGCTTACTCATAGATAGTTTTTATCCATACACTTTTTTCGCTGCTCAACAACGATGTAATTCATCACGTGTTGAAGCAGAACGAAGGCTGAGCACGGGATCAGCCGTGTCCAACTTTTTAACCAGCGCGTTCTTGACGGTCCAAGCAAGCAATGTTAGTAACAATGGGTCGAGGTAAACATTGTACCGATTATCAGCGCCATATGATAAAGCGACTGGCTGCTGCTGGCATTAAGCGCAAAACGATCGAGTTCATAATGGAACGATCACGCATTTTTGTGGCAATCGCGCTTCGGACAACCGAAACATGCTTAGACAACCGAAACGCGCTTGGACAACCGAAACGCGCAAGTCAAGCGGACGTCCTCAAAAGACCACGGCGAAAGAAGACCATAAAATTGTTAATATATCTAAAAAACACTGATCGCGAGGGCGGTGGTCCTGCTTATTACATCAAAAACCTAACCCAAAACACAAAAAAATACTAACAAATCTATCCGAAACGACATACTTGTGAAACAAACACACACACCAATACACATTCAAGCATACATACACACACACACACATACACACACACACACACACACACACACACACACACACACACACACACACACACACACACACACACACACACACACACACACACACACACACACACACACACACACACACCACACACAAACACAAACACATACAAACCACACATAAACCTGGCCCAACGGGTGCATGGTGCGTTGAAAAAACCAGGGTCCTATCATTTTGTCCGATACTGTAGCTGACCTATATGCGTTCAGCGACTAAATAGCATATAAGAGATGAGAATCTACATAAAGTAAGCGCATTCGAACACAAACCTCAGTATCGCTCGTTTCTTAATAGTCGGAGGCACTCTCCGGTCGACGAAGGAAAAATATATCCGACTCGGTGTAAAGCACCGGCGTTGGGCGCTGCGACGGAGCAACACATCCGCCACAGCATTAATAGTGGCTCCAGAGAGGAACTAACGACCTCCTTGTAGTGAATAGCACGTGATTCAGTTCAGCATAAGCACCGAAGCACCGTGAGTGAAATAGAACGGCAACTAAGTGCGTAAAACAGCACGACCGCTAAAAAACCCGCGAGTGAAAGTGCGTAAAATAGTGAAGATCACAACCGTGAGTGAAATAGATCGGCTACAAGGTGCGTAAACCAGCACGACCGCCGAAACACCGCGAGTGAATGTGCACAAAGCAGTAACATCAACACCAGGAGTGGAATAGAACGGCAAATAAGTGCGTAACTAAGCACGACCGCCGAAACACCATAAGAATAAGGTGACATCATAAAAAACCCGAGAACCGTTAGCGAACACAAGCTCACGGAGGGTACTGACAACAATATAAACAAACCAACGGCAAAACGTCATAAAGCCAAATCAGCAAAAGGCTACGTCAACGTAGTTACCATTCGGTGGTTAAACAGCAAGGTCGGCGACAACGAAATAAAAACAACGAGTAACAACAAACAGCTTAAGTTTCAATGGAACTAGCTGATTAAAAACATCGAATTAAACAACAACGAGTAGGTTTACTCGGTTTGGAACGGACAGCAAGCAGTGACTCATCGTCAGGTCCGACAAACAAAGAACAGCGAGCGGCTAGCGGCAAGTCCACCGGCGTCTCCAAGCAGCAAGCAGCAAGCAGCGACTCATCGCCAGGGCCGGCATACAAAACAAACAGCGTGCGGATAACGGTCAGTGCACCAGCGACTTCAGGCAGCAGACAGCGATCGCAGACGTTCCAAGCAGCAGATGGAAACTGTTAACCCAAAAAAGCATTTGTACTATTTGCTGCAAATACAAAAGCCATAAGGCAGTTAGTTGCCACCTTCCCGCTCAATGCAGAGTGGAACGTTGCTCATAAAAACACAATACATTGCTCCATAGAAAAGAGGAATTATCCCCTTCATACACTCCTCCACAAAGATTAAACTTCCACAAAGAGGATAAAAAGCTTTATTATCAAATCATACCGATCACATTGTATCACGAATGTGCGGAAATAAAAACATTTGCCTTGTTGGATCCAGCGCCAGCCACAAGTCTTATTGTTGATGATGTAAGAAAACAGCTGCAATTAACAGGGCCTAATATGCCTTGTTGCTTCCAGCAACTGGAATAGTGCTCGTTCGAATGTTTTGATTAAAACAATGCGCGGTTTCTTATAACGTCGGGACATGTATATTGCTCGTGATGTCACAAAAAAATCCGTACTGGTTCGAAAGAGACTTATTTTCTCCGCGGCCAACCCTTTTATACCTTTCTACCTTCTCCCGAAGACTCTCTCTCTCTCTCTCTCTCTCTCTCTCTCTCTCGTCTTAATCCCGAAGAAAGGTCGTTTCCCTTCATTCCCTGTCTCTTTACCTACGGGACTCCCTCTCGCGAACGGTATTGTAGCGAACGGTATTGTATTGTAGTAATTCCGTACAGCGTTTTCTTTACGGACTGAATTAGCATCTCCCAGGCTCCTCCGAAGTGTGGCGCACCTGGGGGATTAAAAGACCAGTTAATAGAAGGTATGTTGATCTCGTCTATAAGCTCATCCTGATTAATCTTTTGTAGAGATTCCCGCAATTCACGTTCCGCTCCTACAAAGTTTGTGCCTTTATCCGAGAGAATAACATTGGGAATACCGCGCCGGGCAATAAAGTTTCGAAAGGCTAATATGCACGAGCTCGTAGTTAAGGAATGTGCTGCTTCGATTTGAACCGCACGTACCGTAAGACAGGTAAATAATACTCCCCATCGTTTTTCCGTCTTTCTACCGTGACGTTAAAAGGCCCAAAATAGTCTACCCCAGTGTAGGTAAACGGTCTCGCAAACGGGGACAGGCGCGTACTTGGTAGATTCCCCATCATTGGTTCCTGAGGTTTAGCATTTATAATACGACATAGTTCACACCTTGCCTTTACCCTGTTGCAAACTGATCTCAAAGCGGGTATGTCGTATAGCTGTCTTACTTCGTTCATAATCGTTCGCTGATTCGTATGCCCATAGCGCCAGTGGTAGCCTCGAATGATCAACTCAGTAACACTGCTATCGTTGGGGAGAATGATTGGCCGTTTAGTATTATCTCCTACGTAGCGACATTCATCGATTCGCCCCATGACCCGTATTATTCCATCGCGTTCTAAATACGGGCTCCGTTTGGCCACTGGATTCTTCTTTGCTAATATTGCAGTTCCATCACCAGACTTTTGAAGTGTTCGATACTCTTCGGGGTATGCCTGCCGCTGTGCTTCAATGATGATTGTCTGTTCAGCTAACATTTTCTCATAGTTTGTCAACCGGCCTGTCGTTCGGCTGTGCACGGGTGAACTGGCGTTGTTCATGAATCGCCACCTATATTCTACCATGCTTACTAGCCTCTTCCAGCATTAAAACCGACCTAGATTAAAGAGAGCTTCTCGTGTGCAATGTATGTTAACGGATTTGCGTTTCTCTTCTTCAGTGCCCGTGCTCGTAGGTTGCTCTTGAGTCCAGGATGATTTGGGATTAGATAGAAATGGTGGTCCCGCAACCCAGCGACTGGTTATAAACTGGCAGTCGATGTTCGACTACTTAGTTCCTTCGT
Organism: Anopheles merus; assembly: GCF_017562075.2. Classification (NCBI taxonomy): domain Eukaryota; kingdom Metazoa; phylum Arthropoda; class Insecta; order Diptera; family Culicidae; genus Anopheles; species Anopheles merus. The sequence continues at coordinate 16,371 of NW_024428119.1, read as the reverse complement.
CGGCAGCATTACCTTTCGTTGATACCCACTGCCATTGACGTACAGTCGTTTTATCTAGAATTTCTGCCACTCGATGGGCTACGAAGGTGTGGTACTCGCTGTGATCTGCGTTCAACCAGTGTATGACATCTTTAGAGTCGGTCCAGAATGTTGTGCTGTTAATGGGCTTCCGGTGTGCAGATATTATGTTGTGTGCGAGCCTGGTGCCTAATACTGCTGCCTGAAGTTCAAGTCGAGGAATTGATACATATTCTAAAGGCGTCACTCTAGTCTTTGCCCCTACTAGAGATACTTAGATTACTTCGTCTTGCTCGTATCGGAAGTATGCTACTGCGGTGTAGCCATCACGGCCGGCATCTACAAATATGTGTAGTTGAAGGCATTTACCTTTAATATAGAGCATTGCCTATAGCATCGCGGAATATATAGTTTTTCAAGCTTTGGCAATCCATTGATCCTTTTTCTCCATTTAGCTAACAGATTTGAAGTTATCGTCTCATCCCATTCTACTTTTCCCATTCTTCCCATTCCCATTCCCATTCTTACTACTCACAGGTGCTGCTTCCTACGATGCTCAACACCTCTTTAGAATTTGACTACTTGGATATATTCTACTTGTTTAGTAAGTTGTACAGCTTCACTATCCGTTTCCACACTAGTCAAGAAATCATCTACGTAATGATCTTCTTTGATGCATTTTACCGCCAGTGGGAATTGATCACTAAATCTTTCTGCGTTCGTATTTTTCACATACTGAGCACAACTAGGAGAACATGACGCACCAAATGTCATCCGTCGCATAATGTACTCTTGAGGTTCTTGATCTGGACTCCAGCGCCATAGAAATCGTTGGCTTTGCTGATCTGTACTATTTATGGTACATTTCGCTTATATCTGCACCTACGGCAATTTTATATTCTCGAAACCTAAGTAAAATGTTAGGCAATGGGGATAGAAGGTCCATTTAAAAGCGCCGAATTCAAAGAAATACCTTTAAACTTCGCTGCGGCATCCCATACGATTCTTAACTTATTGGGCTTGTTAGGATTGAACACCGAAAATATTGGCAAATACCATTTTCTAAGGTGATAGGATTCCCTTTTGCTTTGAGATAGTCGCTTAATGTAACCCTTTTCGAAATATTCTCTTAGTTTTGTTTTCATTTTGTCCCAGAGATGTTTTTCTCGATTCACTCGTCGTTCGAGGCAGTTTAGTCCCTTTAGGGCCATCGAATAGTTGTTCGACAGTTTTATTTCATCGCCTCGCCACAACAGACCACACGTGTATCGGTTCCCTTCCAACGTTGTTTTACTATTAAGTATTTCCAACGCTCGCTCATCGCACTTCGAGCGAAATTTTCCTTCTTTAGAATTGACTACGTCGTCTAACGCAAAACATTCTCTCATTGCAGCATCTATTCTTTTATCGATGTCTTGGCATTCACACGACACGACTCGGTGCACCGATATACTTGAAGTGATTCTATTATCGTCGTGAACATCGCACTTTCCCGAGACAACTCAACCTAGGCGAGTCTCGGTGGCTACCGGCTCCTCCATTGACCGTTCAATTGTCTTAAGCGGTCTTGTGAGGAAATAATGATCCATTCCTATAATTAGTTTTGGTGCTGATGGATTGAAGGATGACAGCGGGAGGGATTTCAAATGCTTGTACTTCGCTGCCAACTGGTTGCAGTTAATCGATTGTTCGGGTAGATCTAATTTCTTTACTGTGCGAACCAACTGCATACGGTATGAACTAGACATGGGAAAAATGATTATTTGCGACGATTCGTGCGAGCTGGCTCTTTTGCTTACTGCGAATCACGAGCGTGCGGTGATTCGTCCGATCAAGCTAGCCATATATTAGCAATTGGACAAGATATATAAGTAATATCTTTCGTGAGGTATTGCCTAATCAATGCAGATTGTTCTCGAATAATAGAGTATATAGTTAATGGTGAGAAAAAATCAATACACAAAATAGACATATTTTACATCTTAGATGGGAGCACAACAACCACCAATGAGTTTTCATCTCATTAATTGTGCTCCTTGTTTTTTTCATCCGTGGCATCTGTTCATTAATGAAATAATGATCTTTTTAGACAATAGCTATAATCAGGCAGGAAGAAAAAACAAAATGTCACTCTGTGAACGAATGTTACAAAAATCATTATAATAGTAAGTATTTAAGCAATAAGGCAAAACCGTCCTCCTATATAAAAAAAAACATAGCGTGAGGCAATTATCAGTGGCTCTACAACCTAGCACGCTATCGCACTGTCTATCAAAAATATGTAGCGAGAAGATCAGGGCAGCTCGCGAGCGGCCTGGATGCTTAAAATCCATGCATAAAAAAACAGCCCAGCTCGCGAGCGCACTGCCTATCCAAAATCCATGCATAAAAAACAGCCTAGCTCGCGAGCGCACTGCCTATCCAAAATCCATGCAGAAAAAACAGCCTAGCTCGCGAGCGCACTGCCTATCCAAAATCCATGCATAAAAAAAACAGCCTAGCTCGCGAGCGCAGTGCCCATCCAAAATAGCGAGAAGAACAGGGTAGCTCATGAGCGACCTGTTGGTCCAAAATCCATTCATAAAAAAACAGCCTAGCTCGCGAGCGCCAACATGCATAGTGAGAGGATCAAGCTAGCTCGCGAGCGCGCTGCCTGAACAAAATACGTAGTGAGAAGAAAAGAGGCGCTCGCGAGCTACCTTGTTCTTCACAGTATGTATTTTGGAAGGGCAGCGCGCTCGCGAGCTAGGCTGCTTTTTTATGCATGGATTTTGGATAGGCAGTGCGCTCGCGAGCTACCCTGATCTTCTCGCTACGTATTTTGGATGGGCAGGGCGCTCGCGAGCTAGGCTGTTTTTTCTGCATGGATTTTGGATAGACAGTGCGCTCGCGAGCTAGGCTGTTTTTTATACATGGATTTTGGATAGGCAGTGCGCTCGCGAGCTACCCTGATCTTCTCGCTACGTATTTTAGACAAGCAGTGCGCTTGAAAGCCAGGCTGTGTTTCTCTGTGTGTTTTGAATAGGCAGTGTGGGTCAACGACAGTAGCTTGTGATGTTTTTTTTATGTTAATTTGAGTTTTAGTTTTACTTAAACACAATAAAAATATTTACTGTTTTTACATGCAGCTATTTACATAAGTCCGACAGTCGGGGCGACTATGGGCTTCGAACGACGAGATCCGTTCGCCGCGGTTGTCAGAAGGCGCTCACTTGGCGCTCAGTTTTAAAATAACGTACCATTGAGAGACCGTAAGAAGCGCGTGAAAGAATGAGTTCTACCTGCCGGGGACGAACGTTCCCGTTTGTATGGGGAGAAATCCGCGAGGTTTTGCGCTGCGGATTTGAAACGAATGTTGTTTTCAATGTAACGTTTTGCTTTAAATTTTGCTTTAAATGATTGAAGTAAATTGAACTTAGAGGTATGTAACATTTTGAAAATGTTTTGTGATCTATATATATAATATTATATTATATTATATACCTACAAATAGAAAGTACATAAAGTATTATGCAATAACATAATAATATATATAAAGATTAATGTTTTTCGCATTAATTTGTTACACTGCTGAAAACTTTATAGAAAAATATTGCAAAACATTTTCACCATGTAAATAACGTTTATAACTCTTTAAAATAAAATCAATCAGTATTTTTATACATTTTTATATAGTAAATCCAATCCTGTCGTCCCTCCTAAATTTGAACTAAGTTCAATTAAAATTTCAAGAAAGTGAGTAAAGCTGCCTTATAATTGATAACAAATCATCCAATAATGATGTAACGAATGAAATCCAATACCAACGGCAAAAAAGATCAAAATTCAAAACTTTACCATCCTTGAATCGTAGATATAAACGTCTTTAAATGATTGACAGTTGTATCTCATGATTCTCATTCTCTCATGAGCGTCGAACGGATTTCGTCGTTCGAAGCCGGTACTCGCCCCGAGTATTATAAATTTGTATTTATTTTTGTCTCAGGGCATCTAGTTTCAAACGAGCTTTTTTATATTTTTTTATGCGAGCGGGCGAATCATATTTTTCTGGAATGAAGAGCGGCGAGCGGCCGCTCACTAATGGGAGCGAGCGAACCTTATGATTCCCGCTCTTCTTGCCCATGTCTAGTATGAACGTTTATTGTTGCCGATAGCCGACACATTAAGGCTAACCTCCATAGACTCGTTTTCCTCACGTTGTTGTCCTCCTGTCCAACTGAGGCATAATGGCTTCTTGGCTCCTTTTAATTGTAACTCGTGGCATAATTCATCTTCCATTAGTGTTATAGAGGAACCTTCATCTAATAATGCGACAGTATTTACTTTGTGCCCGTTGGCCTCTAATGTAACCGGCACATAACGAAGCATAATGTTATTAAGAGTGGTAGAATGCGAAAGGTTAGTACTTTGTCTACTCGTACTTACATGTTCTGCATTAGCTGTGCTTGGATTAGCTCGATATAGATGAAGGGACGGATGGTGTTTCCCGTTACATCCTGCCTTGCCGCATATAGTGTCCTGGGGGCATGGGCCATGGTGCTTTTTCAAACAGCTGCGGCACAGGTGCTGTCTTTTGACGTAATTCAGACGGTCCATCTGATTCATCCTCCAATAGGCAGCACATGAAAGCAGGTTCGAACAGTCTCCGTTGCAAAGGCATGTAGTACCTTCGTTAACCATCGACTCACCCACAGAGTGTGTATTGACGTGGCGTCGCACTTGTGGTTCGTATTTCAACGGTTTCATGTACAGAACCGATTCCTTTATCCCCACTATCCATTTTCCGAACTTCTGCAGGGTTACAGCTGGTAATGTTCGACAATGCATACCCCATAGCAACATCACTGTCGGGGGCAAACGGTCCACAAGCTCCTGTAATATCGGGCCATCATAACTAGTTCTGACCCCACTCGTCCTCACTGTGGCGCAAATCTCTTCAACTGAAAGAGAGAAATCGATTAGATTTTCAACGCGATCGTGTTTAGGGACGGGTTGGCGTCGTATTTGCTCGAGGAGCGTAGTCACTACTGTCATCGGACGCCCGAATGTGTTCCGTAGTGTTTCCATGATCTCCGAAAGGTGCTCTCCCCTTCTCAATCTGCTTTGCACCGCTTTCAGCGCCTTTCCCTTCAGTGCTTGGCGCAGACGTGATACATTTTCTCCGTCAGAATAGCCGCATAGTTTTGTAGTTTCATCGAAACATGCTTCAAAGTGGGACCAATCTTCGGGGTTTCCGTCAAACTCTGGTAGATGCGCGCTTACGGCTTGTCGTGCTGATTTCTGGCTGCGGCTTAGGTCGTGTGTCTGTTGATCTTCGTAAATAGTAGAACTAGGATGATACAGACTGGCACGGCGTCGCCCTCCATCCGGTTCGTCGCTAAGTCGTTCTAACACCGTTTCCATCAGTCTCTCAAGGCGCTGGTATCCCACTTCCTGTCTGGCTCTTGGTTGCAGTGTACCTACACCGTCCAAGATTTGATTGAAGCGTCTGTTGAATTCCCTCAGGGTGTCTTCAGTTACAGGATGGTCGGTCGGTAAATCAGCTGTTCTCGAAGAGGTACACGAATTCTCCAAATTAATACTGACCGGACGAGCATGATGGATTGGCATAAGTGGGCGAAATACCGTGCCCGGCTCCAACGACACGACACTGGATGCTACTTGTCTCAGCGGTATTTGAGCACTTGGGCCGGCTTCTCCTGCGGTAATTTGCTGACTTCCCTTTGACAAAGGAGGTGCTGCACTTTGGTGACGTACACCGGCGGTGGCCGCAGCTCGCAAGATTTGTTGAGATGCTGCAACTTGCTCTAATTGACCTTCCGTTGGCGGGTAAGGAGCTGCGCTTTGGTGAGGTACACCGGCGGAAAGCGCTGCTCGCAAGGTCAGTTGAGATGACTGACCATCATCTCTTGCTGTTGGTCGCGTTGGCTGTTGGATGGGGTTGGTTCTCCGTTATATTATGCCCTAACGGGTTGGCATAGTGTTGCGATGGTGGTCTCATGGTAGGCGCTTGGGTTAGATGTAAGGGGGCCTCTTGAGGCAGATCCCGGCGCGGAGCTGGTGATCCTGGTGTGCACATGTCACAGAACCAATGTAAGTCATACACTGAGTCATCCACGTTAGTGCACTGTAGATGAAATGCTCGAGTGCAACGGCTGCACACAACGCTTTAGGTTAAATCCGCTCCATTTCAAACTGCACACACGGGGTCAGCCATTCTGTTAACACAACAGGTCGTTCACCTTTTCGTATCACGCCGAGCGCTTTCCTCAAGCACAAACTTTTGACGCACTTTCGCAAACTTCCAATTAAAATTGGATTTTTTTGTAAAATGTTGCTTCCCGCAACTGGAATAGTGCTCGTTTGAATGTTTTGATTAAAACAATGCGCGGTTTCTTATAACGTCGCGACTTGTATATTGCTCGTGATGTTACAAAAAAAAATCCGTACTGGTTCGAAAGAGACTTATTTTCTCCGCGGCCATCCCATTTATACCTTTCTACTTTCTCCCGAAGACTCTCTCTCTCTCTCTCTCTCTCTCTCCCTCCCCCTCCCTCTCTCTCTCTCTCTCTCTCTCTCTCTCTCTCTCTCTCTCTCTCTCTCTCTCTCTCTCTCTCTCTCTCTCTCTCTCTCTCTCTCTCTCTCTCTCTCTCTCTCGTCTTAATCCCCAAGAAAGGTCGTTTCCCTTCATTCTCTGTCTCTTTACCTACGGGGCTCCCTCTCGCGAACGGTATTGTAGCCTATGCGGAATCTTGTTTGTTTACATTTTGTCGGACCGTTGTACTGTCACAACATGCCTCTTAAATTATCGTGGACGAATGGAAACATACAAGACGAACCACATAGTCAAATTGTTTCTTTGAGGGTACGTGGGCCAAATAATAAAATGCTCAACATCAAGAATCTACGCTCGGTGAAGGAACTCGACCTCCTCAGATAAACAGTAGATGCTAAGAAATTAAGCAAAATGTACAAACACTTCAAAAATATCGATTTAGAGAGTTACTATGATGCCATTCCGACAGTCTTATTAGGTCTTCCACATGCTTATTATACTCAAAGCATTAGATATCGCTCCGGAAAACCTAACCAGCCGGTAGCTCAAGAGACTCGTCTGGGATGGACAATATTCGGAGGAGGAAAACATTATTGGCAAAATGATATAAATAAGTGTAGTCCTCTATTTACAATCAAAGATCAAAAAGAAGAAGATGAAAAATTAATGTCATCACTTATGCAGAATTTTTTCTCAACTGAAGAATTTGGAGTTATGCCAAACAAAGCGCCAATGCCAAAAGTAGAACAGCAGGCGCTAGAAATTATGATGGATACTTTGGCATATAAAGAAAACCGATACGAGATAGGATTACTTTGGAAGGAAGACAATCCACAGTTACCAAATAGCTATCCCCAAGCCCTAACAAGATTAAAATCCCAAGAAAGAAAATTAGAAAAGGATGTTGAATTAAAAGAATGGTATCACCGAACTATTGCGGAATACCTAAGCAAAGGATATGCTCGAAAGGATACCCCTGGGGAGCAGCTCAAACATAACCGGAAGATAAACTACATTCCCACTTTACTATAGTAAACAAGAACAAGTTTCCACCTAAGCCTCGTCTAGTAGTTGATGCAGCCGCAAAAAATGAAGGAAGGTCACTGAGCTCATGCCTCCTATCCGGTCCTGATGCTACCAACTCTTTATTTGGTGTACTCATCAGATTCCGCGAACACGAAAATGCTTGCTCTGGTGATATAAAGGAAATGTTCCTCCAGGTAAAAGTGAAGCAAGAAGATCAGTGTGCCCAACGTTTTTTATACAGAGAATCTCCTAACAAAGACCCTCAGGTCTATGTTATGCAGATAATGACATTTGGAGCGACATGCTCCCCAACATGCGCACAATTTGTAAAGAACCAAAACGCTATAAAATTCGAACAACAAAACCCAAAAGCGGTGAAGGCAATTACCGATAACCATTACGTAGATGATTATCTGGATAGTTTCGCCTGCATTGAAGATGCTACCAAGACAGTAAACGAAATCATGACAATTCATGATAAGGCTATTTTTTTATACGAAACTTTGGGTCAAATTCTCATGAATTGATAAGCTCTCTTCCTAAGAACAGGAGAGCGAATAAAGAGATGTATTTTATCGAAAACAAGAATGATACTTACGAGAAAATTCTTGGCATGTACTTGAACACGAGAAACGATACTTTCAGATATAAACTAAAAATTCAACCACTAGAGGATAAAAAATTGACCAAAAGGAATATACTTTCAAATATAATGAGAATCTACGACCCATTGGGCTTGGTCATCAATCTCACTACGGAATCAAAAGTCCTCATGCAAGAATTATGGAAGGAGAAGGTCGACTGGGATGATATATTGTCAATTAACCTCCAAAGAAAATGGCAGGAATGGCTCGACGCTATAAAACCTGTTGAAGATATTACGATCGTCAGATCCTATTCAAACATTAAGGGAAACTGTCGCAGAGAGCTGCATACATTTGTAGATGCCTCAGAAAGGGCTTTCGCAGCCGTGGTATATCTAAAAACAACACAGGGTGACACAGTAAATGTCGATATATTGGCAGCTAAGTCAAGAGTAGCTCCCACAAAACCACTTACAATACCAAAGTTAGAGCTTCAAGGTGCAATACTTGGTGTAAGACATGCCGATACCATTAAAAGGGAATTGAGACTGAATATAGATGATCAATTCTATTGGACGGATTCAAAGACAGTACTAAGATGGATCAATTCAGATGCTCGCAATTACAAATAATTTGTGGCATGTCGAATACGAGAAATTATCCATCGAACCTCCAGAATTCAGTGGTACTGAGTAGTGTGGTGTTTGGAATTATTGTTGTTGGTTCGGTACGGGTTCGCGTCATAGGCCTAGTGGCAGCGCTGAGTTAGCACTTCGCGATTGCACTTCGCGCGGTAAACTAATCGAACTTGACCTTGCGTAACAATTGAAATCAAATTGCGTCAGGTGAAAAGCGAACTTCCAGTTATGCTAAACCGTGGGAACGACGTTATGCCACTTAGCATACGTTAACCTTTCGGATTGGGGTTTTGCTGACCGGCCAGCTGATACACGGTGCGTTTGTTGGAGACAGTAGAGCCTTACCTTGGGTAGGGGGACAATACTGCTCATAAGTGAGTTGAAGGGACGAGATGTACGATCCTATGTCCGATCAGAACTGACCTTCTGTCCGTTCTGATAGCTTTATTTATACTCCCATCTTAAGAAAGCTAGCGCACATTTGTTCACCAGATGTTTACGCTCGTAACTTTCTCTTTCGCAACTTGATGCGCTTTGACAAACTCATGTTTGTCAAGAGGGTCGCCTTCCTGGTGGGCTTTTACAATTTACAATGTTTTGCTTAAGGTCTAATGCGTTTCTTATGCTAATTGTTCTTCCTTATTTATGACCTACTTTGGAGGTCTTCCTTGTTTATTTCCTACTTGGGTGGTGCGACCACCATGGTAAAACACGGAACTGCGTGTGCAGTAAAGCACGGGACGCATGTGCAGTGTTTTACTCTGCTGTTAGCATTCATGCGTCTAGCGGGTACGCGATAGCATGGATGCTACACCTCCACCCTCCGGAAGAATAACGTAATCTAAATGGAGTTATTCTCACATTTAATTGCTCTATTCTTATGAACTATTTGGGTTTGTCCCTTTTGATCCTTAATAGTTACATTAGTTCCATCTATTTTGATTACTGTATATGGCCCTTTATAAATTGGGTCCAGTTTTCTCCTATTTTCATTCGTTATTGCTATTTCGTCATTAATTTGTAAATCTATTGGATTTACTTTTACTTGCTGGCTTATTCTTTTATCTTTTTCTCTTTCCATAAAACTTCTTGTTCTATCGTGTGCCAATTTTAATCGATATTTTAGTTCCTGCGAGTAATCTTCGTAATTGTAGATGGGATTACTGTGGTTTGATATTTCGTGTTGTATTTTCTCTCTTCTTCCAAAAACTAACTCAAATGGAGTGTATCCATGTTCTAAATTTGGCGTAGTATTATACGAAAATGTGTAATAGCTAATCCAATCATCCCAGTTGTCTTTATGTTCATTAGTGTATATCCTAAGATATTCGTTAATGCATTTGTGGTTACGCTCTAGCGCTCCTATGGTTTGAGGATGGTAAGCCGTGGCAAATTTGTGCTCTATTTTAAGTATATCTGTTATGTTGTTAAATACATCGTTTTTATACTCTGTACCCATATCTGTTCTAATTTGTGATACGTTTGTTCCGTATATCAGCATAAATTATTCTACTATAGCTCTAGCAATCGTGCTGGCTTCTTTGTTTAGTATCGCAATTATGGTTATGTGTTTTGTGAAATTACATTGTATTGTTACAGCGTATCTATTCCCTTTGTATGTCTTTGGAAAAGGTCCTACTGTATCTATAGATATAGTTTGAAACGGTTGGTATGGTGTATCTGTTTTTACAAATTTTTCAATCGTTTTTTGTTGGTGTTTGTTTAGTTTACAAAGTTTACAATTGTTAACGTATTCGTTTATGATTCTTTTCATGTTATTCCATTTAAATTCTCTTCTAATCTTTTTAAACATCCTAGTTTGTCCTAGATGACCTCCCGTAGGTGTTTCATGATTATTTTTGAGTATATTCGTTATTTCCTCCTGATTTGTTATCTCTTTTTGATTTTCATAGATTTTCATTTCGAGATTTATTAGACTTTCGTTGGCAATTTTCTTGGCATCTTCTACGCTGATTTTTTCAAATAGCTTGTCTTTATTGGATATAGCGAAAATTTTTAATTTGGCCGCCTTGGCTTTTCGCTCTAGTATCCGGAAAAATTGCACTAATGCAGAGTTTTCCTTTCTTTTATAGAAGTCCTTTACTAATAAAGGCTCTTCCTTTCCTATATCGCCCTTGAGGTAAAAGTCTCTTACTGATAGGAGAACTTTAGTTTTATTTTTGTTTAAAACCTTTCCTGCTAGCTCAATAGTGTTTTCGTTTTCCTTCACCTCAACTTGTAGTTTTGGCACGTCCTCGATTTCCTCGAATGAAAGAGAGTGATACATTTTCGGCTGTTTTTGCGCTAAAGTATCTGTAACTTTATCTGTAGCGTTCTGCTTCACCATTAATCTTGTCAGCACGTTGATGTTTTTAATGTCATCTGATGTGATGTTGATACGGGATAGAGCGTCTGCAACTACATTCTGTTCTCCTTTCACATGTTCGATTATAAAGTCGAATTCTTCAAGATCTAGACGGATTCTTGTCAATTTGGAAGAAGGGTTCTTGATTCCAAACAAATATACCAGAGGTCTATGGTCCGTTTTTACTCTAAACCTTGTGCCGAAAAGATACGGTCTGAAGTGTTCTATTGCCCAATGAATTGCTAGTAATTCTTTCTCTATGATTGCCTTATTGCTTTCTCCCTTTGTGAAGGTCCGACTTGCGAAAGCGATTAGAAGTTCAGTACCATCGTGTGTTTGCGATAATACTGCTCCGCAAGCTGTTGTTGACGCATCGGTTGTTAATATAAACTCCTTCTCGAAATCTGGATATTGCAAAATTTTAGGATTTATCAGTGCGTCCTTTAGGTATTCAAATGCCGCTTGGCATTCCGGGGTCCATTCAAATGTTACTTTTTTGCGCAGCAGATTATTAAGTGGTTGTGCCTTTTCTGAGAAATTTGGCACAAACTTTCTATAATAATTGCAGAAAGCAACAAATCTCCTAAATTCATCCGCGTTTGTAGGTACCGGGTATTTACTTACGCTGTCGTACTTAGAGTCGTCAGGCAAAATTCCTTTATCAGTAATTTTGTGCCCTAAGTATGTAACCTCTTTTTTGAAAAAATGGCTTTTTTCGGGGTTCAATTTTAAATTGTATTGCCTTAGTTTTCCAAACACTTGTCGTAAATTTTTCAAGTGTTGGTTCTCCGAGCATCCAATGACAACTATGTCGTCTACATAAACGAACGCGCATTCTGGGGGAAGCCCAGTCATGGCCATGGTCATCATTCTTTGGAAGCTGTTAGGGGATATATTAAGTCCAAACGGAAGCCTTTTGAAATGGTAGTGGCCATCTGGTGTAGAAAAAGCGGTGTATTTTTTCGAATTTTCTGCCAGTGGAATCTGGTGGAAACCAGACATCAGATCAAGTGTGCTGAAAAATTTAGCACGTCCTAATTGGTCTAGTATTGTATCAATGCGGTGCATTGGAAATTTATCGGGTAATAGTTTCTTGTTTAATTGTCGGAAATCGACCACTAGTCTCCATTTCTTCTCTGTTGAAGATTTTTTTGATACGAGCAAAATTGGTGAGTTGTAGTGCGACACTGAGGGTTCGATGATGTCGTCCTCTAACATTTTGCCGACTTGCTCCTTTATTTCCGGTAGCTGTGCGTGATTTTGTTTATAATTTGGTATGTATACCGGAGCTTTATCTTCTAGTCTTATTTTTTGCTCGTAGAAGTTATTAACTGTTAGTTTATCCCCGGGTAGATGGAATATGTCATTAAATTCCATCAGCAAATTATTGAAAGCAATACCTGTATTTTTAGAGCAGTTACTAGTTTGTAATGCGTTTTTTAAATTTTCCACCCTGTTTTAATTGTTGAGTTGATTTTGTACCACGTCGTATTGATCTAGGGGAATTGTTCTTAGGTGGTTGATTCTAACCAGCTTTGGCTCGTCTGAAGTGTTAATTATTTTCACGTAAGGTGAGTTTTCATTAACGATGCAATTTCCTTTTGGAGTTCTTGTGCGCATACCACTTCGTCTCTTCTGAGCTTATTTAAAAATTTTCCCTTTTTAATAATTTCGCATCTAGGGGGTATTAAAGTTTTGCCCTCTAGCGTATCTTCCATGGGAACCTCCAGATCTTCTCCTTCATATTTAATTTGTAGAATCCATAGATAATAATCTATCCTGCATTGGTAGCTGGTATAAAAATCCCTACTTAAAATTCCATCAAACGGAATGGAAAAATCCTGAGGAACTATATGAAATTCCTGGAAAACACTTTGTCCTTCGACTAAAATGTCTGTATATGTAGAACCATGGGAAATAATTGTTCCTTGGCCTATTCCCTGAATGTCACAGTTATCTTTAGGTTGATATACCTGTGTTTTTTTCACAAATTGTCCTTTTATAATACAAATATCAGATCCAGTGTCGACTAGAAGAGTACAGATGGAATCTGATAATCCTAACTTAACTTTAACAAAGTTGGATTTTTTTATGTTTATTGTGTATGTTGACCGTACACAGTTTGCTGTTGCTAATCGGGATGGTTTTGATTCGCCTCCGCGTATCTCACCTCCCTCTGGTTCTGTCCTAAAAAATTGTTTTGTTGTGTTGGTTGGGGATTAGACCTCCAATTTTGCTGAGGTCTTTCTCTCCAGCTTTGAGGTTTCTGTTCCCTCCAGTTTTGTGCAGGCTTTTTCCAGTTCTTGGCGATTTCTCGTTGTGGGGGAGAGGGATCATTTACTTGATATGATTCCGCCTTATTGACGGCCTCGATTGCCTGTCCTAAGGAGGTGAAATTTCCCGACATTACAATCGTTTGGTATTGTTCCTTTCTTAGACCAGTGACTAGGGCTTGCATTCCCGCCCTATTTGCCTTTTCGGTGGCTCTTGCTGCTGGCGTTTCCTCCTCCAGATAAGCATTTTCGAGTTGTCTAGTCAACTCTACTATTTCTTCCCCAAAAGCCTTTGCTGTTCCCTTTTGTGTAGTTCTTTTTATGATCTCCACGAGATCTTCTGGGTTTTCTTTGATATGCATTTTGTCGATATTTTTTCTATGATGGTTTGGATATTTGAAGGGTTTTCTCCTACCACTGTAAGGGCTTTTCCCCTTAATTTTGATACAACGACGCAAACAGCGATCCCGTTGTTTGCGTCTTCCACTACGGCCTTTAACGCTTTTAAGGCTGCAATAAATGTCACAGCTTCTTTTTCGTTGCCGTTGTATGTCGGCACTAGTGCCGACACGATTTTAATGATTTCTACTGGCGAAGTCATTGTTTGTGAAACTTTATCCAGACTTTTTTTCTCGTGAAATTGGACGAGTTCCGTCAATTCACAGTAGATTTTTCTACTGCTTCTTACCAGATTATTTAGTTCGTCCTCTTTTATTTTTCCTTCGAATTTGACAAGGTCGATTTGTAATTTTTCGTACCCGTCGCTAATTTGTTTTTTTATTATTTTAATCTGACACGACCTAAAAGTTTTTGCAATGTCTTTTAGCCGGTCTTTAATGTTTTCTAAATTTGATATATGCTCCGTTAGTGAAGATGCCATGAAATAATTTGACTATCACTTTTTTTTTTGTTTAATTATCTATGATCTCATTTATTGCGAGAGCCTTAACAATTTCGACTGTGGCTGCCGCCGTATCCAACGCTTCTTTTCTTGGTGTAGCCCTCTTACAGAAAATGACGCTTTCTGTAGACGCGAGAATTTTGGAAAGGTTTACCTTCTCGTGTTCATTGAACATCCATTTCACGAACTGCAGTGCTTTTCTGTAGTTACTGCGTGCTGCTTGTTGTTGTTTCTTGATGCTTGCTCGCATCTCGTCTGGTCTGTTTCCTGCGTCTGGTTTTCGTTGTCGCTTTCTTCCTGCAGATGCTGCCTCGGCTTTGAAGGGGTTGTTTTTGTGTTTTTGCCTTGCTGCGTTGTTTCTTCCGGCTGGTCGCTGTGCTTCCTGTGGTGCTCGGGTTGGAATGTGCACTTTTCACTCACTCACTTGGTATTTATACCTTTTTACTTTGGCAGTGACAAAACTTTGATGGCTTGTTTGTGTGCCTGTGCCTTAACCATTCTGTATAATGTTTTGAATAACTTAACTACGCAAATTATGATCATAAGCGCCAGAATCAAATTTAGTTTGAGTTCGTGGGCTTCGTGTTGCTCCGTATGAATGTTCTGGGTTTGCACAATAGTTAAGTCGTTGTTTCCTTTCACATCCGTTTCCGGTTTCGAGTTATCATTACCCATACTAGCTTTATATGTGTTTTTCACTAAATAAGTTTAACGGCACAAACACTGCACTTATCGTTTGTAACTCACTTCCGCGCTTCGCTTGCGGTCTAAAGTTCACTTTTGTTTTTGTTTTTACAACCTGCGACACTGCACTTGTTGCTTATTGTCGATGTTTATAAACACTGCTCTTGCTATGGTTTGAACTGATAGTCACTTGTTCCTCACGCTTTTGCTCGATTTTTGTTTACGCGCACTTATTTGGGACAATATGTCGATTGCTTACGCGCACTTGTTTAAACTGTCACGGTCGCCATGTGGTGTTTGGAATTATTGTTGTTGGTTCGGTACGGGTTCGCGTCATAGGCCTAGTGGCAGCGCTGAGTTAGCACTTCGCGATTGCATTTCGCGCGGTAAACTAATCGAACTTGACCTTGCGTAACAATTGAAATCAAATTGCGTCAGGTGAAAAGCGAACTTCCAGTTATGCTAAACCGTGGGAACGACGTTATGCCACTTAGCATACGTTAACCTTTCGGATTGGGGTTTTGCTGACCGGCCAGCTGATACACGGTGCGTTTGTTGGAGACAGTAGAGCCTTACCTTGGGTAGGGGGACAATACTGCTCATAAGTGAGTTGAAGGGACGAGATGTACGATCCTATGTCCGATCAGAACTGACCTTCTGTCCGTTCTGATAGCTTTATTTATACTCCCATCTTAAGAAAGCTAGCGCACATTTGTTCACCAGATGTTTACGCTCGTAACTTTCTCTTTCGCAACTTGATGCGCTTTGACAAACGCATGTTTGTCAAGAGGGTCGCCTTCCTGGTGGGCTTTTACAATTTACAATATTTTGCTTAAGGTCTAATGCGTTTCTTATGCTAATTGTTCTTCCTTATTTATGACCTACTTTGGAGGTCTTCCTTGTTTATTTCCTACTTGGGTGGTGCGACCACCATGGTAAAACACGGAAATGCGTGTGCAGTAAAGCACGGGACGCATGTGCAGTGTTTTTACTCTGCTGTTAGCATTCATGCGTCAAGCGGGTACGCGATAGCATGGATGCTACAGTAGCTTCAAAGGACAGTCCAGCAGACGAAGCTACGAAACTTAAACAGGGGCACTCGATATGACTAGATGGTCCAGATTTCTTGAAACAAAAAACGTTAGCAGCCCCCAAATCAGAACAATTTGCAACAAACATAGAAATCCGACCGGTACATATGATTAGAGAAAAAACGGTGCAAATTAAGGATAGGAAAACGCGTTCAATCGAATGGTGCTCTAGTTGAAACGCTCCGAAAAGAGCAATCGTACTAGGCTTAAAGTTCATAGAGAAATTAGAAAAAGT